>NC_048312.1:18405692-18640725 GCF_013100865.1 Trachemys scripta elegans | reverse complement strand
GGGAGCATAAGCTTTCGTGGGTAAGAACCTCACTTCTTGCATCTGAAGGAGTGAGGTTCTTACCCACGAAAGCTTATGCTCCCAATACTTCTGTTAGTCTCAAAGGTGCCACAGGACCCTCTGTTGCTTTTTACAGATTCAGACTAACACGGCTACCCCTCTGATTCTGGTTTCAGTTACACCAGTGTAAATCCGGAGAGAGACAACCTGGAGTCAATGCAGTTACTCTGGATTTACACTGATGTAACAGAGCAGAACTTAGCCCCATGCCCGGCAAGTCTCCAGCAAGTAGCAGAAACCCCCTTACTGAGCCGAGAGCGTCTCTCGGATTTGGGGGATGCACCCAACGTGTCTCAGGATCAATCCCATGCTATTAGGATGGGACTCTCGACAGCCAGGGGGGCTCACCCCAGCCCGTGGCTCCTTCTCCTCCCAGCACTGGGCAAACTAAGGGCTGATGTTAGCATCTGGGCAGATCAGACACTCTGCTTTCTTTCAATGAAAGCAGCAAGAGACGAAGCAAATGGGGCAATTACTGATCTGGTTCCTTTCAGCCTTCTGTGACCCCCTTAAAGACAACACCAATACCCCTAGCCACAGTGCATGTTCTTGCACCCACGTTTCACTATATTTCAGCCCGCTGCAGCCAAGAGACAAAAATCACAATAAAGCAGAATACAGGAAAGTATTACAGGCAGCAGGAAAACCTCCATTTAACAGGGATTTGAGACTAGAAGCGACGGATGGAATCCAGAGGGCCACGTGAAACAGCAGGAAGCGAACGGCTCAGCTAATTGCAGGCCTGCTCTGTAGGGGCCGAACAGGCTGGGAAGAGGAGGAGGGACGAGAGCGCTCAGTGGGTGAAAAGCTGCTTCTCCCCTCAGGCAGCAGGTTGCAGAGCTTCATCCGCCCCCATCAATTCAGCCCCATTGCTTCCCTCAGCCCCACCCATGTGGGAAAACTGCCTGCAAAATACTGCACCTGAAACCACCACTGAACACAAGCCAGTCTCTGTACACTAGGGTGACCAGACAGCAAATGTGAAAAATCAGGATGGGGGTGGGGGGGGGTAATAGGAGCCCATATAAGAAAAAGACCCAAAAATTGGGACTGTCCCTATAAAATCGGGACATCTGGTCACCCTACTGTACACACAGGCCGGCCATCCAGTCCCAACCCCAGCCTGGGGATCCAGTGCTGGGAGAGCCCCCTGCCCCCTCCCTACCACACACACAGTCCCTGCACAGGCCGGCGATCCAGTGATGGGAGAGCTCTCCCACCCGCATCCCATGCTGTGGCCCGGTTCTCGATTGCTGCTTGGATTGGCAATCCAGTAACGCTGGTGCCCGCTGTGTGGGACACAGGGAGCCAAAGGCCTGTGGACTGTTCTGCCCCTGGCCCTGCATCTCTGGATGGTCACAGCTCTTCCCCGCGCAGCAGCACTCTCTGGATCCCTGTGCAATGGCTGAAGTGAAGAGGGGCCTGGGCAAGTCCCGTCCCCTCGGTGTGTCTCCGTGTGCCCACCCACAGACGAGGGCAACACCTCCCTCCCCAGAATCACTATCCACCAGGCACTCTGGAAATGGAGAGCGTTACGCACGTGCCGAGTCCCACCCCGACCTCCAGGAATGGGCCTAGCCCAGCAGCTCAGCCGTGTCTAAGTGACCAGGGCTCCTACACACTGAAGAGATACAAATGACAACCACTGCCAAGGCCGCCAGCCCCAGTTGAGCTCCGGAGGCCTGACAGATGAAGGGCACAGCTGTGTGTACTGGGACCAGGCTACCGCCCAGCATCCCTGGACTACCACCCACCCCCCTCAGGGTCAGAGCTCAGCAGCTGGGCCTGGGCCAGGGGGCCCTTGGAGCCCTGCATCCCTCCCTGCTGGCATCATCCCACCCAACACTGGCCCCTCACTTCACTACCCAACCCCCCTCCACTGTTTACAGAGGCCTGAGGAGAACCACCAGGGGATGAGCTGAAATATCAAGGCCGAGCTGCCGGCTCCCAGCTCCTCCTCCAGCTCCGTCCCGCTGAGCAGCAGCTGCTGACTTGGCACTTCCCGGAGCTGATCTGAAAAACAAACCGAGCCCCAAAGGGAAACCAGCACCGAGGTCAAAGCAACCAAACCCACAGAGGCAGAGCCCCTATGGATACTGTACCGCAACAGCCCATGCTCAGAGCTTCCTAGGGCCCCTTTTGAGCCCTACCCGCCAAACTGTGCCAGCATCGACTGGGATCCAGGAGGGCTGCCCAGCACATCTGCCCTGCCCCTGTGGGCTGGGATTGTTTTTCTGACAAACCACGCTGCGAATCACTCCACCGAGCATGGAGCCTGGACACGGGCCACTGCCCTGCAATGGCAGCAGGCAACTCTGGCTGACAGGAGCCGGCTGCGGCAGTCTAGTGCGCTGTATATGTGTGTGCCCCCGTGCCAGCCCGCACAAAGCCGGTGAACCACTATTTAGGCATCCCTGCCCCTTTAAGATGAAGCATAGAGGTTAATAACAGGGAACTTCGCTCTCTCTCTCACTCACGCAAAGCCACTCCTCACCTCCATGGCCACAAAGGTTCCCCCCCCCCCGATGAGAGGAACTGCTGCACATGGGTTGGGCTGGACACCAGGTGGTGGTTGGGAGTGGGGCACCGTCAGGTTAGGGTTTCCAGGCCTAACACCCAAAGGGTGGAGCCTTATTTGGGGTACACAGGGCTCCTTCATCCATGACCACCAGAGGGAGTTTGAGAGTTTAACAGGATTCCCAGACGCACTAGCCATTTCAATGGCTAGCGAGATCATCCACAATTACATTGGCCAGGATAAAGACCCAGGCATATAAACCCATGTGCTCCCTGTAAAAATCCACCTGCTAACTCACAGGGGGGTGGGAGAAGAGGGGTGGACGGGTTAGGAAGAAATTACTACTACGAGCAGGTTACTCCAGAATTGTCCTTTACTGGGATTCTAAACACCTTCCTCTGGAACATCTGGTACCGACGGCTGCCTGTGGGAGAAAGGACGTCAGCCCCATTGGCCCAGGGGTGTGATCAAATATGGCAAATCCCAAGTGCCTTGGTGCAGTTCTGTAGCCACTCCCCACACAGGGAGGAGGAGGAGGAGGAGGCCATCTAAGTACTCAGGCTGGGGACTGGCCTGAGGATTTTCCCAGGGGCACAAG
Organism: Trachemys scripta elegans; assembly: GCF_013100865.1. Lineage (NCBI taxonomy): Eukaryota > Metazoa > Chordata > Testudines > Emydidae > Trachemys > Trachemys scripta. The sequence goes on along the minus strand of NC_048312.1, from coordinate 18,637,549 downwards.
TGGGCCACACTACAGAGAAAAAGGCGACATCTGGAGAATGCACAGGAAGGTGGTGGGTGGAGGGGAAGTGTCAGACCTTCTTTACTGCAGGTGGAAATAGGGAGGGAAATGGGGGAGCTGAAGCGGGTTATGCATACCCATGCCCAGCAGCTCTGAATGCCGTGCCCTACCCTGTGTATACTACAGGGGTAAGCAGAGAGGTGACTCTTACTGCTGTGGCCAAGTACTGGATTGACAGCCCTGCAGTCTGGGTTGCTATCTACTATCCAGAACAGATACCGCGTGGGCAGCTGCAATGCAAACTTCCCCCAGAGAGCCATCCTCAAACCTCCCCCTTATCTATGGAGCACAGACAACACACCCAGTGCTGGCTAGCACATGGCGTGCCAAAGAGATGATCAGGGCTAACTCAGGACATGGCGGGTGAGGGACTGCTAAAAACACCCGTCCACTAGGAACTGGACCAAGGCCACTAGCTTATTTCACAGAGTCCACTATACAGCCACCATGTGGTAATGAATGAGTCACTACTGCCCTTGGCTGGATTCAAACTGTCGAGCAAGATGCAAAAGGCTCCATATTCCATTAACAGTCACCCACTGGGATAAGCCATTCTGATACCCAACGTTAGTTGCAGGTGGTTTTATTCTCGTCTAGCTACAGCACATGGGATCTGAAACTCCTACAGAGCAACAGGTGTCCAAGTGCCACGTTGTCTTAGTGGGCCATCAGAGCCAGATTGCTGCTTCACAATCAACCCCATGCTGCTATGGAAGTGCAAAGCAGTAAGCAATCATTGCGCTCACTTTTAGAATACGGAAGGAGGAGACAATTCAGCCGTGTGGTTGTTCCAGGGATGCAAACTCCTCCCTTGTGGTTTCAGTCATCTCTGGAACGGCTTGGTGAAATGAGAGAGTCTCACATATAAACTTACTGCTTATCTGACACTCTTATTATGGATGTTTGTATTTCCCAGGTACACATGGAAGCCTTTTATAGGCATACACCCGCATGGGCAATATATGTGGGGGATGATGCCAGGGAGGCCTTTTGCTTCTTACCCACTGGATCTATTTCTGGGGTCTGTTAGCACAGCCCCTTTGCTCTGTCTGAACCGGCTGAGGCTCCCCTCCCCAAGGCCTGTCTGGTCAGGGAGGTTTGCTTAGCAGTGTTTGGTTTTCACTGGCTGATTTAGCACTGAATCCTGGATCCTAGCAGGTGGGGAGAGCAGATCTACAGCCTTAGAAGTGGCTCTTGAGTTCCAGGGAACAGTTCCCCCTGAATGACTAGCAGCACGACAGGAAGAGGGGACATGCATCTGGGAGGCAGTAATCATGCTGTGGTACAGACACCATTTTCTCTCATGCTCCTGTCCTTAGAGTCCGATGTATTAATTGGGAAGGCTAAAAATAAGGTAACGATTTATAATGCTCTTTACAGTGCCCTCCCCACCATGGCCTCATCCCCTTCAGCATGCGGCGCTTTATTCATGCAGGACAATTAATTCTATGTGCATGAAGCGCCCCAATGCCTACGACAGCCTGTAGGCTAAGCACCGGCTTATTTCCAGACCTCCCTCTCCCTTGGGCTGCCAATGGCCAGTGAGGTTGCAGAGGGCTCTGTAACCTGTTTACCAGGACTTTAACCCCTAGAGCCAGTTCTTGCAACACTGCAGAACAGCAGCAGTCAACTCTTCTCTAATTACTTGGGAGTTGAAAGAGCTAGCGAGAGGGAGGGAGGGTGAGCAGCTTGGACTCTGCACCAAGGCTCTCAATCATTAGCTGGATAACCCCGAGCCAAAGGAGAGAAAGATCACGCCCTTCAGTGAAGGTCACAGCTCACCCATTCTGGCAAGCACCAGTCAGAAGCAGGGACAGTTGTCGCCCTTTGTCTCTGGCAATCGAAGGGATTCCCGCTCCCCCAGTTGGCCAAGCAATGACATCTCCCAGTTCAAGGCCATGGGTAGGAGGGGAGCGGGCACCAGCAGAAGGATCATTTGCAGCATGTCTCTAGTTAGCATGCGAACTCCTTGACTGAAAGGGTCAGCGAACAAGCCCCCATGGCCACCATGGAACTAGAGCTTGCTGGGAAAAGTAGGGTCCTCTCTCTCCCCAGGAAAATTTAGAATTGTTGTTGACAAACCCAAAAGTGGGTTTAATTTCTCTATGGGCCGAAATATCGAGACAACCGTTCTATGACAAGTCTTCAGACAAAGCTCTGCCAACGTGCTAGAAACGTCAGGACAGTGGAGTTTTTGCCAGGGTTAGAGCTTTAATCCAGCTGTGACTCACGTAACACACATGACAGTGCATGCACACACAGTAGGTTTCCCATTTGTTTTTAATTAGTGATTTTAATGTGCCCAACACTGTGGCCTCTGGGCACATGAAGCAAATTAAGAATGAGCAACTTGTTAAACTGCCTGCTTGAGACTTCACCCCACCACTAGCCCCCCCACCAGGCCTGTCCCAGTCCATGAGAACCTCCCTAATGATGCTCCACAGAGAAAACCTTTGTTTGACCCAGGCGGGGGCAAGACAAGCTGAGGTCCTATGCACAGAAGTGTGTGACATGCAGTGACATCTTCTACTCATGGGATTCCCAAGTCAGGGGCCCTTACAGCAGACACTGAACCTAGCACTTAACGCAACATTGCCTTGTGGGCCGACAGACAAACCAAACCATCCGTACAGTTGGCGTCATGCTTCTTTCTTACGTCTAGCTATGGAGAGGTTGAGCACTCATGAATGAAATACACCGCTAGCAGTGAGACACTAGTATGAGTGTTTTGAGTTCTAGACGTGGTTTGCAATCACATCAGCTAATCACAGGGCTCTGTGTGGAACAGACAACTATGCCCCTTGGGAAAGTGCAGATAGGACGACTCTCTGCTGTTACCACAATCCTCTGGGCCATCTCGTTCCACACACATTCTCTCCTCCTTGGGGATCAGCAAGTTCCCCTCAAAGTCCATTCAGGCAAGGTGATTTGCAGGACAGGTCAGAGATCAGCTGAAAAACCAAGGTAGCAACTCTAGACTTCAGGCTGTAAGGCTTAAAGCAGAGGTGGGCAAACTACAGCCCACGGGCCACATCCAGCCCACGGGACCACCCTGCCCAGCCCTTGAGCTCCTGGCCAGGGAGGCTAGCCCCTGGCCCCTCCCCTGCTGTCACCTCTCACCCGCAGCCATGCCACTGCGTGGGCAGCGCTCTGGGCGGAGCAGAGTGGCAGCGTGTCTAGCTCCGGCCAGGTGGCGTGGCTGCCAGACATGCTGCTCTGAGTGGCATGGTAAGGGGGCCGGGGGGGGATTGGATAAGGGGCAGAGAGTGGTTGGATGGGCAGAGGTTTGGGAAGGGGCGGTCAGGGGACGGGGAATTGGGGGTGGGGGTTGGATAGGCTTGGGATCCCAGGGGGCCTGTCAGGGGACTAGGAACAGGGAGGTTAGATAGGGGGTGGGGTCCTGGGGGGTGGTTAGGGGCGGGGGGTCCCAGGAGGGGGCAATTAGGGGACAAGGAGAAGGGGGGGTGGATGGGCTGGAGGTTTTGAGGGGGATAGTCAGGGAGTGGGGGCCAGGCTGTTTGGGGAGGCACAGCCTTCCCTACCCAACCCTCCATACAGTTTTGCAACCCCAGTGTGGCCTTCAGGCCAAAAAGTTTGCCCACCCCTGGTTTAGAGTGTAAACTGTCTAATTTTGACACACACACACACACACTCTGGCTTTTCACACAAGAGGATTTTTTTTTTTTTTTAAAGCTTTGAGATCAAACTAGGAAACTAACATTGGGCCATTCCCTGAAAATGAATGGGGGGGGGGGGCCTTAAAGACAGGAAGGATTGTATCCATGTAGCGATGGCATCCATTCCCTGAAAACAGATTGCCAAGCGAATAAGATGTAGCTAGTGCTTAGGGGAGGGAAATAACTTACTACCGTACCACAGCCTCCCTCAGCAAAGCGTCCATCCTGTTCGCTGTGTCATGATTAGGTGGAACATTTTGTATTTAATAGCAAGCAAGGATGGCGCTGCGTGTTACATTTCATCACTTTCACCAGTGGTAAACAGCACTACGAACACAGCCACACACACAAAACCATATAGTCGGGACAGCAACATCCTCATATTCTGTAGGTGGGGAATACACAGAACTGCAAATATTTGACTTCACTATTCTGCACACTATGTTGTCAGACTGGTAAATAGCCCTGTGTAAACAGAGCTGTCGATAACACTACGGAACGGGATGGAGTAATTTGTCCCTAACTTCACTGGAATCATTCTGTTGCCTCAGCTCTCCGCCATTTCCCAACTTCCTCCTGTACAAACTTTAACGAAAAAATAATCAGCTGAGAATGTACGTCATTTTATAGACTTCACTGGCAAGAAAAGGGATAAACACTAAACTGAACAGCCACGTAAAATCTAAAGCCCTCAAAGGCCTGATTTGCTGAAGCTTTTGTTGTTTATAAAAACAACAGAAAGGAGAGGACTTCCATTCTCCGCAGCTCCTCAGGCTCCGTCTACACTGGCACTTTCCTCGTTAAAACTTTTGTTGCTCTGGAGTGTAAATCCCCCCCACCCACCCTGAAAGCAAAAGTCTTGACGAAAAGCGTCTGTGTGGACAGTGCTTCGCCGGCGGAACACACACTCTGGGCGATGAAGCTACTGCCCCTTGTTGGAAATGGTTTTATCATGTTGCCAGGAGCGCTCTCACCCAGCAATAAAGAGCGGCCACACAGCGCACCTTACAATGGTGCGGTTGCAGCAGCACGGCCGTGCCATTGTAAGGTGCACAGTGTAGACATAGCCTCAGTAAGAGGAAGAACAGCACAGGCTTAGTAAGACAGGGATGACTTGTTCAAAGGACACTTCCTGGGCCAGTTGTTACAGTCTCTTCGTTCCATCTGCCTTCAGTGCAGATTTCTCCTTCACAGCCCATCTAGCCCAGTGCCTCTCTGCAGGTTTCCACGGTAAAGTCGTACTCCAGTGACTACGACATCACTCCGTCGCCTTGGAAGCGTTTGTGATGCTGCCAGTGCTCCAATGACATCAACACGGATCAACGAGTGGAGAGGCAGGGCATGAAGGAATCGAATGGTTACCTTACTTTAACCTGTCAAGAAAATTTCTAAGCAGCATGGAAAGTAGTTTAGGTTCAAGCCTGGAGGATCTGAGTGGTTCCCTCCGTGTGTTCTTTAAGCCAGAGCAGCAGGAGAGAGAGTGAGCCGAGGGCCCCATTTATTTTATACGAGTGAGTGAGCTGCAGAGCCGGTGCAAGCTGCCAGGTGGACAGCTGTGCGGCTCTTTACAGAGCATGGGCCTCAGCAGGGCAAGCTTCCTCCCCACCGCCCTGCCAATGTGCCTCAACACTGACCTGGTGGACACCATCTTTAAAGGCCAGAGGGCAGTTCAGTCTCCATGGCCCACTCTGTCCTGGACTGACCACCAGGAAAGGCATTGTATTAACGTGGCCAGTTTTGTGATGCTCACACATGCGTACTGGGAGCCAGACTGAACCACCATGAATTTACTAAGTGCACAGGAAGAGGTTAATACTGTTCGTAAGAATGACCCAGAAACTGGATTTAATAAAAGCACTGAAAGGGTTGAGTAAGACTTTGCAGGAGATATTCTTTGTTCACCCAGCAGCCAATGAAAGGTACCGAATCCCAGCATCTGTAAGCAAACAGCTAATGATATACCTTGAATTTATACAGTGGCATTTGGCCATGAACTGATCTACTAACTATCCAGGCATCCATTCACTCATCACCACAATGCAATTTACCAGGCACGACTGATTTAGCTGGCGTTTCCTGCAAAGCACAGCTCGGAGAGTCAGTGCAGAAAGAGAATACAATATTACCTAGAGCCTCGGCTAATTCTCTCATGCAGAGCCAGCAGCTCTGATGCGTCCCTCATTTTAAACGGGTTTTCCAGTTGTTTCCAACAAGCAACTCTCTCCAAGCTCCTTGCTTTTATGTCCTGGACAGAGAGCAACTGTGGAAGCTAAAGATCAAGGGAGTCCAACGGCTGGGTTTTGGGCTTTGCTAATAGCTGGCGCGCAGTGGTAGAAGAGAGGCTCCAAAATGAACTCTAGCTGACAAGATGAGCCCAAGCTACACTGCACTGTAAATCCAGGGTCACTATTCTCCAGGCAGAGGTGAGAATTATACCATTTACATTCACAATGCCAAGCCTTTCTGAGGGAAGGGGGGGGGGAGAAAGAGAGAGAGAGAGAGAGAGAGAGAGAGAGAGGCTTGTAACATCACTCAACTGTCAGCTAGAGGTACTGATTAACTCAAGGAAGAGCGATGGCTTGTTCCAGATGCTTACATAAACACAGAGAGAAGTGCCCTGCGGAATACAAATCAAAGCATCCATAGGGAGTATAAACTACATCACAATAACGACCTTTAAAGGGTTGGTTCCAAGCCCCACCCAGCCTCCCCTTCTTCACAACACACAGACACACCTGAATCAATATGGAACTGAAGCACCAGGAAGTTAGGTTGGGTGCAGCTAAGCAGCCAGTTGCAGCTTCCCATCCTGGGAATTTTCTGCCTGCACAATCCACAGCATAGTTTGGAGCAACCTCAAGGCTGCTCCAAGCTACACTAGCTAGTTATGGCCTTTAAGGCCCAGCCCATCAGCCAGGGATCATCAAAACTCAGTAGCCAAGCCCCTTTCTCCTGGCCACATCCATAAACAATGGAAAGGGGTCTGAAAGTGGAGGCTGCTACACCAGTTGGGGACTCCCGCATGCTAAGGGAATCCCCAGCCAAGCAGAGACCCTGGCCTTACAGCCGCCTGATGTCAATCACAAGTGTGGGGGAGAATCTGGCCTGATTAGATTTGCTCATAAAATACTGTTCCTTCCCCTGCCCTCTGCAGTCCCTCAGCGCCTCGCCCACCTCTTTCCCCACAACTCAACACTGAGCTTCTCAGGAAATGCAATTTAAAGCCACCCCAGAACTGCACAGCTAAGGAGTAGCCCGTGCCTCTCCCTAGCCGTGATTTGGTGCTAGTGACTCTCCCACGTGGGGTGGGCCGGGCCATTTTAAGCAGGGTGTTGCAAGTTATTGTTGTATAGTGTTGAACAGCACGAATGAGCCCAGAAACGACTGATGGCGCATGTCGTACAAAGCCTGGCTTGGACTCTGGCAGCTGGAATGGCTGGGACTCCGTTTCCCCACCTGTAACCTGGGGATAAGGCTCCCTTTCCTCGCACACACGTTGTGCGGATCATGGGCAGGATGTTCACAGTGCCCTACAGACATGCAGAGAACTACCTCAACCTCCACTGAGCACCACAGGGTCTCACGCCATCCCCCAGCACACAGAGAGGAGTCCCATACGCTAGCCAAGTGCTGGGAAACCTACTCTAGAAATGCCGCTAGCCCTATGTTTTACTGCTCTAAGGTGGGACATGCCTCCGTGCCCAGCAAAGACAGGGCTTTGCGAAGGGAATGATTTGGGAATCTTAGTGACGGGCAGGACGCTTAATTACCTTTTTATACTAAAAGACAACAAAGCGGTGTGAGAGCTCAGCAGCCCACAACTCCCTGTGCGTTACTGTTCATCCCAGGCAAAGGGAATGTGCTTCACCAATGAGAGGCTCTGAGCTGGAGCCCCTTCCTCCTCCCGCAGCAGAGGTGTCCCCAGTGTTGTTCAGAGGGGGCCTATCCATACACATCACTAGAGAGGAGATTTCAATCTCCCAGCGGAGTTTAGCATTGGTGAGAAATAGCAGTCTGAGAGTCTCAAACACAAAAGAGGATAAATGGGAACCTAAGGCAGCATCCAGGAGAACATCCTCAGCAACGCGCCTCCCTCCAGACCTGGGATGATCACTTCTAGGGCTCATGCTCCCTGGCACATCCAGTCTTTGCCCTCTCTGCTGAGATGGCCCGCAAGGGAGCCAGTTAGTACCCAAAGATCAAAGGCAACTGGTAACATCTGCAAGTGGGTAGGCAAAACCAACCCAAAAGGTGCCCTCAAAGGTGGTTTGAGAACAGCAAGTAAAATATCACATTGCACCGGACCCGGAATAGGGCAGGAAAACCTCCCCGAGGAGCCTCCACTGCCAGGAGTGAAGCTGACAAAGGCACCTGTCGGCTCTAGAACCAGACAAAGGCCAGAACTATTCTGCACAAAAGAAGAACCCCATGTGGCCAGACGTCCCATCAACTGGGGCCGGCTTCAGCGTCAGCTAGAAGCAATGGGCAAGCGATATGGGACATGGAGCCTGAATGAGTAGATGATACTCCTTTTTAAGGAAAAAATTTTAGCTGACTGTCATATCAGGTGCCTGGATGTTAAATATATATATATACATATACACACACACACACATATATACACACACACACAGTCTCCCTGGGACCCCAGCCATCTGTGCATCAGCAGCCATGCTCCCCTTCATTTCCAGCCCAATTTCTTCAATTAAGCCTCAAGCCAGTGACGTGTGAAAAGCGGTTCCAGGGGGTGAAATAAAACAACCGAGGGATGCTACTGAGTGAATCCAGCAGGAGGAAGAGGTTAGTTCTAAAGAGTGAACCCTCTGCTTAGGCACAAATACCCCCACAATCCACAGCGAGGGGGGGAAGGAATTGGGACAAAGGATGAGAGAGAAGTGGGAGCTGGTTAAAAAAAAAAAATCACACCATTTAAATTAAAAAAAAGATATTGCTTGAGAGCATGTTGGGAATCTCTTTGCAATTCACAGCCGGCGCTGAGATACTGTGGCGATAGGGCCCTTGGATACTACGTTCCTTGGGCGTGAAGCACTCTGAGAGGAGACTATGGGGAGTGACTGTTATACAGCACAGTGGCACTGAACTCCCAGCCAGAGAAGCCAGTCCAGGATCTTGTTCTCATCAGTACTGGTCTGATGGCAGATCGGTGTTGTAATTCTTCACTGTGCGAGGACTATAAGGAGCGAGCGGACAGGGAGAGCTACACTTTCTTCAGGCAGTACTGGAAGCCCCAGTCCTTGGGACATGAACAAAGCCCTAGTGAATAGGGACTTGCCCTGCATTGGCAGAGAGGCCTGGGCTATCCAGCTTGTGCGCTGGTATAACGATGTTGGTCAAAGGGGGGTTGTACGGTTTGAACTATACCTTCCGAATGATAACAAGGTCTAAGTAGGTCTCTTCCCATCTTTAACACCCCCAATTTAAAGGGGTTTGAGGGTCTGGAATGCAATGAGGTAGTTGATCGGTACCTGATCCGTTGACAAACCCTGTAACTATCAGCTAGCACCTTTAATCTAATAGGCATACATGGGTCTCCTTGTGTTCCCTGTCTAAAGGAACGGATGACTCCGCGCTGGCAGGAACAGAGCAGTTAGTACCAGGCACCATCCTGACGGATCAGCTTATTTAACGCAATTATGTCCAGGAATAGGCTGGCCAGCGCTGCCTGTACATTACAGAGCATTTTAATTTACTGCATGTGAGGAAGGGGCCAGCATTTCAACAGGGCCTTTCTTTCATCTCATTTGCTTCACGATCAGGAAACTGGGAGCTCCTCCAGACCAAGCAATATATAACTTAGGGCTATGTTACAGAGACCTACCCCTGACCTAGGCTGGAAGCCAGTCAAGACAGGGACCACCCCCCCCCATACCTGTAAAGTTCTGTGCACACCTATACCAGGTAATTCCTGCTTTCCTGCGGACTCAGGAACCACGACACCTTGATAGACAATGGAAAGCCACTGACTCCCCAGTGATCAGTGAGCTCCCAAGGAGCCAGGGAATGGCAAAGGCCTTTGGCAGGGGCACATTCAATGTGCCATGCAACCTTTCATAATCTTTGGACTGATTGTGGAAGACCCACAGGCTTCCCCAGCCCGACTCATAACCCTACAACCGTTTCACCCAAGCCTGGAGCTTTGCAGTCTGAGCACAGCCGAAGAGCTGCGTGCACAGCCACTCCCAATGAAGCCGGATGTGGCTATCCGGGGGCAGGAGATAAGTCGGCCCACCGTGTATGGCACAGTTACTTTTCACAAGAACAAGCTGGTGGGATCCGCTTCCCTCTCCCCCAAAGGTTGGATTAAGGTCCATTTTTAAAAGACAAGACAAACCAAACCATGATACGCACACAAGAACTGGCAGAGCAGACCAGAGACCTACTCCAGCAGTAGGGACCAGTGCCAGAAGCTTCAAAGGAAGATTCAATAAACCGAACAATGGACAGTGATGGAACAGCCTGCCAGTGAGACAGAAATGTCTTCCAATCCCCGGCGTATGCCCTGATACATATGGGTTTATGACCCAGACAAAATGTGTAACTGTGGATATCACCACCAGTCCTTCTGCAGATAACCTGGGGTGAACAGTTTAGTCACAAGCTTTCGGACTATCCAGTTAATTTGAGGCCCCAGCTCCTTGTCACACCTCACAAAGAAGGCTCCCTTTGTACTGCAGGAGCTGCATACATTTCATGCAGCTCGAGTATTGATTTCGAGTCAACCTTGCAACTTCTCCAGTGGTTTTTCTTTTTGACAGGCCCATGCAAGCATCAGAGAGTGTGACATTAACTAATGCATCTCAACTGACAGCAAAGCCAGAGGTCAGAGATGGCAAACAGAACTTGATTGGCAGCAGGCAATGGCTCCAGCAGCCATGCAGGAAGAGCAATAGACAGGTAAGGCTCCCTCTGAGGTCTCTGTTAAGCTAAGCCAGCGCTTCACTGTCAGACTCTGAGGTCTCTGTTAAGCTAAGCTAGCGCTTCACTGTCAGACCCCAAGGAAAGGTGGACAGTCGACTGGAAGAACAAAGAGGTGGACGTGATCATGGAGGAAGGGAATTAGCTGGGAAACACAAAAGCTCTAACGATGCAGATCACATCAAAATGGCTATATTTCATTAAAGAGGAAAGACTTCCATCTCCATTCTAGGAATTTCCCTGTGGTTGGGCAGAGGAAACGTGAGATAATGTGCCACTGCAAGTGAGTTCTACGAGCCTTCCCTTGGCTGGGCTCCCACTTTTTAACAGATACAATGGGCCAAGTTTATCCCTGGAGTAGCTCCACTGAGGTCAGTGGAGTTAAACTAGAGAGACTTTGATCCAAAAACAAGCTGATCTGTGGAAGTAATTTCATCCCACAAGAGATGAGGGGCAGCTGCGGAGCTGTTGTGAGAACCCAAAAGCTGTTCCATCACACCAGGGAGCAATAAGGCAACAGAGTAGGAATGAGCTATGAGGAGAACAACAGTGTTAATCTGTTCCCCGACCCTCCTTTTCACCCTCAATGTGATAAGCTCCGTGCACTCCTCATCAGAGGGTTTGGTCCCTTTTTTCCTGCAAATAAATTAATTTCTAATCACTGATACACTCTGCTAAGTTTGTTCTTGTAGATGAAATAATTCTAGCAAACCCATCCAAAGCCAGTATGTGTTTGCCTGTATATTACCGGAACAGAGATCACTAACATTGTGATATCAAAGTCACAGTTCATAGTCAAGACCTTACAGCTAAAGTACTTGGAAACATAGGTCAGTATCATCGACTTATAATGGTCCATGGGGAGTGGGCATCTGATTGCCCCAGTTAGGTGCAAAGTAAACTAAGAATCCCTGCCCAACACCCCTGCTGCTGCTGGACCACCAACGTGTCCATGCAACGGGTTTAAATGGAACATCCCCGTGGATGGAACGTCTGGCTGTTGGTTACATCCAGCCATACAGAGCTAGCACACTTCCTGGATGTACCTGTTGCATCCTGGAATTCAAAATGAAAGAGAAATCAGAATGTCTCTCTTCGGCTCATTATCACCACACAGGTTTGAAGGGAACATGGCATCAGTAGATTACATTGGGGAAGGAGGAGACTGAGATTGTTAACATGCCACCCCACCTACACACCTTTCAGGGGGGGGGAGGGGAAGAGGGGCACAGAGTAATGCGCTGATCGTTCATTTGCCTGGGGCTGTGTAGCTACTCACTTGAAACTGAACATCCACCTCTCCAAGACACTGAGTGCCAAACTCAGCTCGGGTATAATCACGCATAATTCCCGTTCAAAGGGAGCTACATAGCTTCCATCAAGAACTCCTTTCCCGTATTCTCTGTCACCAAGAGATCCCCCAGAGGCATGGAGGAATGAAAAACAGGAGCGCTCCCATTTCCTCTAAAGGCAGCAACGCTGTGTAAGGCAGAGATGGATCAAGGAGGGCATGGAAAGAACCAGCTTGGGGGTTGAATCTAGGCAGCACTTTCAGGCTCTGGAGTCACATTTCTGTGGTCATTACTTCAGTGGGGAGAGCCCCACTCCTGTTCCATTTCAGTGTGTTTACACGTCCTTGCATCCGATTATCGGCAGATTGTGAATTTAGATAATCAGTGAGGAAAACTCTGTACTTGGAACATAGGCACTGACTGCGTGGGTGCTGCGGGGCTCAAGCACCCATGGAAAAAAATAGTGGGTGCTCAGCCCCCAGGAGCCAGAGCTTGAGTGTGGAAAGTGATGAGGGAGTTTGTTTATAAACAGGCAGGCGGATTAAGATAAATTAAAGATCGTTAGATGATCCTGAAAGCATTGCCAGGCACTCCAGTTAAAAGATAAGAAACAAATGGTAGGAATAAATGGTCCATTTTCAAAATGAAGAGACATAAATAGTGGTGTCCCCCAGGGACTTGTACTGGACCAGTGCTGTTCAACCTAGTCATAAATGATCTGCAAAAAGGGGTGAACAGTGAGGTGGCAACGTTTGCAGAGGATACAAAATTACTCAATATTTCGCAGTCAGCTTTGGACTTAATGTTACAAAGGGATCTCACAAAACTGGGTGATTTGGCAACAAAATGTCAGATGAAATTCAATGTTAAATGCGAAGTAATGCACATGGCAAAATATAATCCCAACTATATATACACAAAATGATGGTGCTTAAATTAGCTGTTACCCATCAAGAATGAGATCTTGGAGTCATTTGCAGTACTCTGTTTTCAGAGTACTGCAGATTTATAAAGAATCCTTCTCATGGTGCCTGTATCATCCTGAACTCATTCTCAAGCTTCAGAAGATTTAAAAGTGATCTCCTGTCACCAATGGGACAGACACAACTGAATAACCAAACTGTCCTTAATGTCCATCAAAACAATACCAGGGAACTAGATGTAAATAAGATTGCTGACAGTTTCATCCAGAAAGCTACAGTTCGGCATAAGGTCTTTCAACAGGGACGTTAGTGAAGACAGCTTGTAGGTGATTGCAATGATTTTAATGTAGTGTAATTCATGATGATGTAATTATGTAGTTCACAACAATTTAATCATTATTAAAATAGTAAAGATACCAATGACAGACACATTCAATAACTAGAATATGAAAGAAGTGTATAAATAGGTTGAAAATAGCCTTCCCCCCAAACTGGCAGAGTGCCCCCTCCCTCCCCAAACACACACACACACACACCCCTCTTCAAAAGCATCCACCAGCAAAAACAAAAGTCAGCACCTATGACTTGGAAACTGAAAGGGCCTGCAGTGTATCAAATATACACATTCATGATTGCACAGACACCAGGAGTTGAGTGAAGAGCACTGCAGTGACCCTTTCTGCCCCCCAGGGGCAGTGCTAAACCTCAAAATAAATAGGCCATAGTGTGACAGATCCCCCAAAGGGGTAAACAGGGAGCTCTCTTGCCTGGTGAGGAAATCCCAAACTAAAGTCTGGCTCAGCGCAGATCCAAGCCATAATCTAGAACCAGGACAGAGTCTTGCAATTCAGCATAGGAAGGTCCCACAGCAGCCAAGATGCCACAGTCAATCCCAGGGTGTGCTCACAGCTATGGGTGATGTTTGGCCCAGCCCCTCCCCTCAGCTTTGTACCCAAATCTCCCCTCCTCCCCCCCCCCCCCCCCCCCCCCCCCCAGGTAGAAAAGCGATCACCACTCACACTGCCCTGAGTCCCCGGGAAATTTGAAAGGACCGAGCAGGACATGCCAGGAAGGGGCCGGGCACTTCTCGAAGCAGGGCTGCAATTTGCAATTGCATCAGACAGTGACACAGCTGCCAAAACTCAGTCACCAGCCCTGCAAACAGCCCGCAAAATAACGAGCGGGGAGCACGGCCATGGAAACCCGACACTGCCCGGGAGGGAGGGATGCCCAGCGCCTTGCGAACAGCCGAGCGCCGCTGTCAGACACGGAGCCGCCCGCACACACAGGGGGACAAAGTTCAGGGCACGCACTGGGCACGGACTCTTTCAAGCAGCCCAGGAGACCTGCCAGCAGCACGGAGACCTCGGGGTGCCGAGCCAGACAACTCGCGGGGCTGGGCGACTGTTCCCCCCAGGGCAGCAGCAAAGGGCATTCTGGGGGGAAGGGGAGGTTGTTGTCCCATCAGTTGCACCCACGCGAGGCGCGGCCCCCACCCCAGGGTGCAGCGAGCGCTTGGCCGGGGCGGAACCCGGGGCACGGGCAAGCTGCGGGCAGCCCCCGCCCAGCACTCACCTGCCAGGATCGCCTTGCCGGGGTGGGTGAGCTTCGCCCTGCCGGCCGGGGCCGCGGCAGCCAGGCGGCGGGGGCTGGGGAAGGGGCTGGCGAACGCGGGGCGGGCGGACATGACTGCGGCGGGAGAGGCCGGCGGACTGGCCCCGTTTAAGCGGTGCGGGGCTGGACTCGGGGCGGGTCCCCGGGCAGGGGGCGGGCAGCAGGGCACGTCGCCCCCCGCGGACGCCCGGGCTGGCTACGCGCTGGAGCGGCTGTCGGCAACCGGTCCCCGCCCGCAGCAGGGGTGGGGCCGGCGGCGTCACATCCTCGGGAACACGCGGGGCGGGGCGGGGCGGGTCCGGGCAGCCCGCGGGGGCGGGACTCAGGCTGTAGCTCCGCCGCCTACTCCTCGCCCGCGGGGAGAAAGTGGGGGGCAGGGTCCTGGGGGGCTGGGAGCCAACGGGGGAGACAGGCGGCTGCTGTTCCGGGGGGGCTCTGAAATCCTTCCCTCAGGGGCTCGGCTCTGCCCCGGTGCAGCCTCAGCTCCAGCAGCCCAGGGGCTCCCCTCACTCAACCAGCCCCAGGGCTCAAGCAGTTTTTTACTTTCATAACTGACAGGTTTCAGAGTAGCAGCCGTGTTAGTCTGTATCCGCAAAAAGAACAGGAGTACTTAGAGACTAAGGTGCCACACGTACTCCTGTTCTTTTTTCATAACTGAGGAAGCCAGCCCAGGGGAGCCGGGGTCAGGAACGGTCGGGCCCAGGGGAGCCGGGACTCAGCAAGCCCCGGCCCAAATTAAGCCCTGGCCTTACTGCAGCGGCTTGGCTCAGCACCTGCTGCTTCCCAACTGTGGAATCACATGTGGGGGGGAGGCGGGGATGAAACCCTGAAACCACAATCGCTGCCCTCGGGGGAAGAAGCCATGAGCCCGGTAGCATCCGTGCCCTAACGGGAGGGTATCGTGGCCTAGTAGATCGAACCCAGGGTCCTAGGACTTAAGAAGCCCTGTGGTCTGCTCCTTAGCAAGTCCCTTTATCCCCCCCATTTCTCCAGCTATGAAATGTGGAGAATGATAGCAACTTCCACTGTAAATAATTATTAGAAATAGACACCTAGGGCAGGCTGATCCAGGCGTTTGCAACTTTATTAAGATGCCATCTGCCAAGGACAGTAGATGAGACAGCGTTTTGAGGGGTCTGGCTACGGGGCCAGGACACTGTTGCATGAAGTTGGTTGGTAATAGAGAGGCACGTGTCTTATCTATAATTGATTTATATTGCAACTTTCATCCTAAAGGACATGGTTTAAGTTAAGCACGCCTGTAAGTAACTGTAGGATTAGGACATTAGAGATTATGTACAGCTGCCTTGTACACACATACCCCGCCTCTGCCAGGGAGTGGGTCATCTTCCTTTCACTTTTTCTACCAGTATGTTGTTACCTTAATTTATGGAAGTTTGAGAGCAGTTTAATTCCAGCTCAGGGTTGTTATTAAGCCACTCAACTTAGCTCATGGGGTTTAATGTCAGCATTAGAGCTCCATCATGAAAACTGCACTGAGTTATATTTGTCCATAAATTATACAAAAGAGGCACCTGCAAGCATCCAGGCATTCATATTTTATTTTTTTAAGTCATTTGTTTTTCTGACTGCTGCTTGTAAACAACCTCCTAGAAGCTTAAAAATTAAGTCCTGGTCCCTAGTGAATGTTCCTGCCTGGCTGTTGGACACAGGCTGGTTTGTTAGTGCTGGCAGTGACCGATTGAAGAAAAGCATCTCAGCATTTTTTTTTATTACAGCTGTTTCCAAGGCCATAAAAAACACCACCACCACCACCCCATTTGTACCCCTCTCAACCTTCACAAGCTGTAAAATGATGATTTCTAAACAGGAAGCTCCCTTCCCCCCAACAAACTATGAAAAAGTCAACGTCATACACTGTGAACCTAATATGAGGTGGTCTTAACAGGCTATATATACTCACACAGCCCTCAGTGAGTCACTAGGGCCTGGCTAAAAAGAACTCTCCCAAGACCCAAAATTAGGGGCTGAGTCTTTTACCAAGAACTAGATTTGAGTCAGCTGTTAGTGCTGCATGGGTAGAAGGGCTTTTCCTCAGGTAAGACAGACATAAGCCCTGACTGGCTAACTCAGTATTAAAGAACACACTAGTATAGTAAGACTATTCAGATTTTCACATCAGCCACTAAATGGCTCTCCCAGTAGGGTACATTTTTGGCCCTTGTTACTTTAGCTGAACTTGAAGTGGTGGCTTAGATATCTATATCCTCACCCTAAGTTCCCTTCACCAACTTGTCCTCCTTTATCTGTATTTTAAACACAAGGCAATTAGTAGAAATAGTGGTTACTATGTGAATATATTGAGAGAAGTTCACTTCATAATTGGATTAGAAACGGACTTTCCCAAGATGGGGAAGATTGTGGATCCAAGGTTCTGGTTGAGTCTAGTTTAAGCAGAACAAAGTCCAGCACAGACTAAGTTTAAACTATTCCAAAGTTAATGACCATCTACAGGGCAATTTTGTTATCAGAATTCAGAGTCAGTTTTCTGCACAAGACCTAGGGAATTCCAAAAATTTGCAGGGAGATCCTAAATCCACAGAAGTCTACCTGTACAGACTTCCCTCTACAACTGAGCAATTAGCCTGTTCCAAAGCTAACTAAGAGAATTTTTCATTTGACCAGAGCTCAAAGAGCCGGGAAGTGATTATTACCTTCAAGAGGTACCCTCCGACAACTGTAGCTAGCTCCGCTAGATGCAACTCGGCTCTCATTGAGTCCTGTGGTCTGTGCACCTTCATGTTGTTCTTTCCCACCAGCAAGTTTGAGGAGTCTGTTAGCAGATGGAATCTAATTGTGTACTTGGGAAAATTGACTGGTATGGCTCTAGCAGAATCATTATTCCACTGTAGCTATGCTGGTGCAACTTACTGTGTGAACACACTGTTCCAGAACAAATAGGGCTTTATTCCAGTATAAATCGCTCTATTTCCAAAGTAGAGTAGAGTAAAGTCCTATTTATTCTGGAACAGAGTGTTCTACCCCAGGGGGTTATATTGGTACCATTACAGCAGTGCAATTATTCAGCCCAAAGGACATAGGATGTAACGGTCAATGTTCTTATATAGTCAAGCCTCAAGTGAACATTAAGGGCCAGGCTCTATGTTCATCTTTGATTCAGATACTTTATATTAGCCTCAGCCACCACTTGCAGGCAGTCAATGCCTGGCCTTAGGTTCTCAAATCTATAGCCATGGCACAATGAGGCTCCCTGCTCAGAACTCATGGGACTTGCAATACTTTTACTGTTACGGGATTGTATTGAATTTCAGATCCACCATCAATGAGTGGGGGTTGTGCTGTTTCAGTCTCAGAGATGGACTGCATCACGGCTAGGTGAAACGGGCTCTTTGCTCCTCACATCCAGCTGGGCGGAGTAGTTTGGTTCTATGCAGCCAGGGGTGCAGTGCAGATGGTCTCCGTGCCTGTTCAGTGTGCAAGTTCCCGCAGTAATGGCTGTCAACTGTTCATTAGGATTTCAATCCAAATCCCATACTGAGTCCACTTTTTACTTTGTCTGACTCCACTGTCAGGCCCCATCCTCTCTCATTAATATCCAGTCCGTTACAGGCTCTCTTGGCATACCCTAGTCGCAGCACTCGTAGCAAGCATATATTCCAAAATCCTGATGATTGGTAATATTATTACTTACTTTAACATGAATCTGGAACTGTAAGCTAAAGTGGTTTCCTGAGTGCCTCATTGTGTGTCTCACCAGTGCCATGGCACAAAGCTGAAGGATGACCTATAGCTTTCAAAATGGCTGTGTTTTTTGCACCAGCATCCATCTTGGCCTCCTCTCTCCTTTGAGCTCATCCCTCCATCCCCTTTTCTGAATCATTAAATTCAATCCACAGCAGCTTCTTGGAAAATGAGATGAACTACTATAGGTGAAATACAGAAGTTGTTTACTTGTAGAAGAGGTATTACCGGTGGCTTCACAGCATGGTTAAAACATACATATTGATATAGTGTATAATATACCATAAATGCAGTATGCATAGGTAGGTGCGGGCAGAGTAACAGAGTACAAAGGCCAAGATTCAGAGGAACTAATTAAGCTGGAAAGCTTGGAACAGGTTGTAATTTTAATGAGAAAGGAGGTTAGGAGTCAGAGACCAGACCGGAAGAGCTGTAAGGACTGGCAGCAAAAGAGCATTTATGGCATGGGAGGCCAGGCACAGACAGAAGCAGCAGTGGAAATATGCAGCTCACATCTCATGGCCACTCATGGTCCAAACCTTTCATCCCTATATAGGAAGCTAGACACCCAGAACCCAAATCTTCCATTTTCCTACTAACCCAGCAGAGGCAGGAACGATGCTATGCCATTTGTTTGCTGAGATTGTTAAGTTATTATTCAGCTCGCTTTGCTTTATCTATCGTCCACAGGTGCCAACTTTCCTTGGTGCCGGTGGGTGCTTGCGCCCCCCTGGCTCCACCACCTCCCTGCCCCTATTGGAGTCCTCCCCAAACCCCTGCCTCTTCCCTGAGCGTGCCACGTTTCCCCCCCCCCCCCATTTGCTGCGCGAAACAGCTGTTTCACGGCGCAAGCAGTGGGAGGGAGGGGGAGAAGCAGGACACGGCGGTGCACTCAGGGGAGGAGGCGGAGGGGCAGGTTGGGGTGCTGCTGGTGGGTGCAGAGCACTCACCAATTTTTCCCTGTGGTGCTCCAGCCCCAGAGCACCCATGGAGTCAGCACCTATGCCATTGTGCACTGCTGAGCATCTTCCACCCTGACTCCCCACATCCAGCTCATCTGAGTTTACAGGAGCTACAT
Source organism: Trachemys scripta elegans (assembly GCF_013100865.1). NCBI lineage: Eukaryota > Metazoa > Chordata > Testudines > Emydidae > Trachemys > Trachemys scripta. The sequence goes on along the minus strand of NC_048312.1, from coordinate 18,618,246 downwards.
GAAAGGTGCCACAAGCACCACTCAAGCCATTCTCTGGGTTCTCTCCAACTTGGATCTGCTAGAAGAGTGGGATGACTAACCATCAGTCCTTTTCCTCCCACCTACCTGACCTATAGGAAGGAAGGAATGTAGGCACAGTCAGATTTGGGGCAGCTGTTTAGAACTCCGGTTAACAGCATTGTTTGGATGGCAGAAAAAGATTGTAAACTGTCTGAAAACAGCAAGAGATTTAAACTTGTGATGGATCTCCGCAGCTCTCTGCTTGCTTCTCATGCCACTACTGTATGTTGTGTCTGCAAATGCTATAACATGCCTATTGCTATTGTAGGTGAGGTCACTTGCTTTACCCAGTCCTCAGTACACACCAACTCTTCATTAAGCAATATAGTGGCTTTTTTAGGTCCTAATTCATCAAGTCCATTAAGCAATGTGCATGATCTCAAATTTATTCAGTAAAGTACTTAAGTGCACTCTTAATCTAACGTACATACTTAAATCCCATTTACCTCACTGAGATATAAGCAGGTGCTTAACTTTTAAAGATGTGATGAACTCCTTCCCTGTTCAGCAAAGTAATGAAGCACAAGCACAGATTAGAAGTTGTTACACAAGTTGCCCTCCAAGAAATCATTATACCCATCACCAGGAAGAGACCAGAGAGAAAGAGTACTCTGTAGAGAACAGCTGACCTTTGTACTAGTGGCTGGAGAATGAGATGTTTAAAATCCATGGGTGGTTTTTACATGCAAGTTTCTGCTGCCAGCTGAAGCCTACAAAAGTATTACGCTGGGCTAGTACATGGGCCAAAGATAAAAAGAAGAGTTAACTTTAAGAGGTAGAATTTTAAGTCTTGTCTCTTATTTTTGTCAGTCCAACAATTTTTATGGAAGCAAACTATCTGGCAAAACCAGTGTCCATTTCCATTACTGATGGCGGGTTCTTGCCACTGCTGTCATGGAAACAAATGCCCGATTACCATATTTGTGACAGAGTACTAGAATAAAACTTTAACTGTTCCCTTCTTTTTTGTCCCCTCGATTCCAGGGGTTAATTAAGCTACTGGGAACCAAAAGGGCAGCAGGATATCAGACAGAGGGAGGACTCGGCTCTCGAGGACTGAGTGGGAACTGAAAACTGCAAGGGCTGGTTGACAAGCATTGGCTACAGACCCAAAAACACCTCAAGTCTGGGGCCATTCAGATAGAAAGATATTTTTCCACTCCTACTCTTACCCTATAAAAATCTTTACAAAATAAAATGATCATGTTATTTGATAAACTGACAACGTGTCTGGGTTCTGATTAGACACACAATGAAGACAATCCTAACCCTGAAGAATGTACAATCTAAAGATGGTCCCAAAACACAGGATGCAGTGACTCCAAGCAATGAGTGAACGGGGATTATTAATATTACTGCTGACCCCTCCAGCGGGCACTGAACATTGTTTTCAGTTAGAAACGTAGTAAGTCCAATGGTGTGGTTTTACCAGAAATCTTTAGATGGTTGAAGTATTGCACCAAAAGCATGCCAATCACCTTATCACACACCTACACACACTATAGCACAGCTACTTTAATTATATAGCAATCTGAAAAGTGTGAAGCACTACCTGAATAGTAGAATTGGTCAAGATACGCTACCCAGAAATTTACCATTACAAGCTCCTCCAACCTGCTACAAAAATACACCAGTTTATTCTGTGATGACGAGGTAGTGAGCTAGATTTCCTTTCTCCAGCAGTGAAGGTTCACCAGTATTCCAACAGGTTCCTTACATCAAGTCTGTAGTCTGCTACGGATGATCATGCAGACTGAAGATGAAGAGATGTCATCTTAGGGCTTTTGAGTCAGAGCATGCAGTCAGCTTTAGATGTTTCCTGGAACCAGTAGGATTCTGAGGACACTATTCTACAGTGTCTCACAGGGCCCGTTTGAGCAGCATTTGCAAACAAGAGTCCATTGTGAGGCAAGATTAAGTCTGAAAGGATTTCCCTTCCCCCACTAGGTGGTATGTTGTGGCCCTCTGGGGCTTGTAACCTTCAAGTGGGGGTAGAACTCAGCTTCTGATCCAAAGGCACAGGCCCCCTAGCAACAGAGCTAGAATAAAGGTCTTACCATCTTTACGCAAGCCTGACTCTCCATCCAGGAGAAGACAACTGTGACATGTGCTAGATAGGACATTACAAGTTATCACCACTCCACCATAGCATGGTAAGAGCATTCTCCGTGGCATGATCTATGTTGTTGCTTTAAAAAAAGCAAATAAAAAAAGAAGAACAGGAGTACTTGTGGCACCTTAGAGACTAACAAATTTATTAGAGCATAAGCTTTCGTGGACTACAGCCCACAAATAAAAAAAGTTGAAGTTGACAAACCCAGGATTGAACTTACCCTAAATGTATCCATTTGACTCAGAAGAGGGGGGAGGTAGGAAGGGGAATTTCTTGCAAAAACAACAGCATTCCAAAAGATTAAAAACCCTCAAGTTCTCAGATAGGCAACCCTCCCACATATTCCCCCAATTCAGAATCTTGGATTTCTCTTCAATCATACATTGTAATGCTTCAGAACCTTGCCACTGGGGTAACGTACATACCAGAGGCTCTGCTAGTCCTTTCTGGGTGCCCTTTTTCCACAAAGGTTACAAACACTGCCTTAGGATAAGAGATTTTAAATCTTTATTAAGAGTCCACAAAACATTTCTCAGCTGGGTCAATGAAACACTACAAGAGAAGGTTTGATAGATAAAACTTAGAATTTAAAAATGGAATGGGAACATTTCCTAGTGGTATAAGGCTTTTGGAAAAAGGTACTATATTTTACAAAACTAATTCTAGGTCAACTGGTTTAAGCATCTCTTTAAGAGCAGGGTAGGCCATGAATACATACAAACCTGATTTTCAGGAATTCCAAGTACCAACAACGCCAAAAGAAATCAATGCTTCTTTATACCTTGGGGCGGGGCGGGGCAGGGCAGCCAATACAGTGCCTTTAAATTGCCCAATTAAGTTAAGGAAGCTTTCTTCTGCTCTATTCCTTGCAATTGCCCAATACTTCAGAGGTCTTTGTTCTTAAAGGTGAAGTGTTCAGTACTTTAAAATGGGTCAGACCATCTCATTCCAGCTATAATCTCACTGAGATTTTGGTACAGTTTTTCTAACTCCTCAATTTCATTAATTCTCTTGGGCACAAAGATTATCTTCCACCAGCCCTGATCAAAAGCTAAACACAGGATGCAGCATTGATCTGTTCGCACTGGACTGATAACCGATCCGTTCAGTTTAAAGAACGAGCTCCTAAGGCTATGTCTACATCATGAGCTAGGGGTGTGATTCCTGAGCTCTAAGGCAAGTATAGATAACTGTAACTGCAGTCGTGCGGGCAGCAGCAGCGTGGCTTAGCTGTGCTAAGTACAAACACTCCTGAAATGAGAAAATATGTACTCAGTCCAGCTAAGCTGTGCCACTGCTGTGACTGAAAATGCTATCACGACTACACCAATAGGTTACACCACCATTTATACTTGTGCTAGCTCTCCTTGAGCTACTGCAGATATGAGTCTGTGAGCTGGGCAAATCACACCCTTAGTTCATAGCATAGATGTAGCCTCACACTCATACAGGTAGGAGTTCAAATCAGATTTTACTGTTGTACTGGTCTGCATTTCATATTTGGGGAAAGGATATGCCAGGAGAAAGTCATGCTCCTACTTGTGGCCTTTTTTGCAAAATTTAGCCCTTTCCACCTTCCTCTTCCTCCCTCGGGGAAAAAAAGTTAAAATATCCACTTTAGGCTCCAAATTCAAGTCTGTTAAAAAAAAGCAAGGTTTTACAGACATTAGGGCAAAGGAAATGTTTCCATGTTTTGGCTGTTTATAAAAAATCCAATTAAAACTTTTGTTTGGATTTAAACATTCCCAATGCAGAGTTTGCGACCCAAAACACCTCACCTATGTGCTAGTGTGAGAATGGCTAGTGAAACGGACTAGAAACAGAAGTGAAACTAAATGGCTGTTTCTTCACCCATTTTGAATTTAATTATCAGAACTTTTAAAAAGAACAGCTAAGATGTTTATAAAAAAAAAAAAAAAGAGTCCTGAACTTGTTAAGTGTAAGCTGACACAGTCCCCCTTAATTCATTATACATGCATGGCATCTTTTCCCCAGGATCCCAGACAAATATCATTTTCAATCCATCTCTGCGAGGTATTTTGGGGAAGGATCCTCATCACATCCATCTTCAGTAATGACCCCAAGCCAAAGTCACGCAGTAGCTCTTCTGTGATGAGCTGGCAGCTAGCTATGTTAGGCAGGATTATAGGGAATACCATGAAAGCATCATGTACACTTAGGCCGTGGCTTCACTCAGAACTCCAAAGCGCTGCCGCGGGAGCGCTCCCTCGGCAGTGTTTTGAAGTGCGAGTGTGGTCGCGGCACAAGAGCTGGGAAGAGAGCTCTCCCAGCGCTGCAGGTACTCCACCTCCACGAGGGGATTAGTTTTTTTCACATCCCTGAGCGAGAAAGTTGCAGAGCTGTAAAGCGTCAGTGTAGCCATAGCCTTAGGAGTCCTATGTTCTTATATTATGGCTTTGAGCTTTGTTATATGGCTGAATCTGCAGAATGTCGTATGGCCCCTTAGAATGCTGGTAGTTAGGTGAGTGCTACACAAATGGCTGATGTGACATTGTATTGTCAAGTTCATCAGGTCATACACATGCGACTTCCCATCAGCCTTCGGAGCTAATTTTGTGTCCAGAAAGGAGAGCCATAGTACAGCTCCTTACACACACACACACCCCTCCCCAAACATGAAGTCTGCTTTCACATTCAGGACACACAATGAAGCACATAGAGGCTGTCAGGGCTGACAAAGCAGTTACATGCCTTTTCTTTGTGCGGACTTCAGCACTCAAGTTAGGTCATCTTGCTATGAACAACCTTTTTACCACCACCACCGATTCCTCCCAGGGGCAACTCTGCCAATTTTAATGAAGACTCTTGTGCTATTTGGTATTTTTCTTGAAGCTGCAGGAATCTTTTAGTTAGATGGCAGAGGGGTAGCCGTGTTAGTCTGCATCAGCAAAAACAAGAAGTGGTCATTGGGGCACCTTAGAGACTAACATTTATTTGGGCATAAGCTTTCATGGGCTAAAACCCACTTCATCAGTTTTAGCCCATGAAAGCTTCTGCCCAAATAAATAAATAAGAATCTTATTAAATGAAAGGCAAGAGCTTCATCTAAGCCTCTTGGTGGAGGAAAGTTTGAGGAAAAACAAAGTCAAACCCTAAAAGGCTCAAAAATCAGGAGCAACAGAGAATCCAGAGTGCATTTGTTTTCAAAATCTCATGATTTTTAAGCTAATCTCATAGTTTTCTGGGGCCTAACCCGTGATTTTTGACTGTTTGCAGCTGGCAATACTATTAATACTTAGCTTCAAAAAAGCACAACTCCTGCCTGCTTCATTCAAATATTTAACAGGCTCCAACACTAAAGTTCAGGGTAGGAATGTTCCTGTCTAGAAGAGTTTAAATCTTGCTTGTACGTTCATTGAGGCAGGATCCACCTGTCGGCCTCATGAGCACACAGCACATTGTGAGCACTGACAGACACTTACAAATAAGACCACTAGCTCTCGTCCATTGTACTTAACCCTTTTCTTAAAGGCTGAAAGTTGCTGCAGGGTAAGGTACAACACAAAAAGAGACAGTAGGTAGAATGACCATCCATTATGCTAGAATGATGCCCCTGCAGCTTACAATAGCAAGTACAAAAAGCCACTCCATGTTACACAATTTAAAAAGATATATTCCAGTGTTATAAAGAATACTCCCATTATTCCCACACAGCACCTCTATATATAGTGCACAGCATTTTATTACAGGTTCAAAACACCCTAAAACTCCACTCCCTGGGGGAACTAATGGGATTCGAGCAAGCATTCTCCTGGGGTGTGTTTTAGGGTGAGCACACAAGCATGTTTAGACTGGGAGCAAAGTGATGAGCCAAGCTATATATAGCAGAATATTGAGATTACAACAACATAGTAGCAAATGCTATAAATGAGATGGGCATTCCATTGCCTAACAGTTTCCACTGTAACCTTCAGAACAGATAGTTGTATGTGACCTGCTGCAAGCAGGTCGAAAACCTCCAAGATCCAGTTGTTTTCTAACTTGTCATTTTGGGTCAGATAGCCTTTTCAATGCAACTTGGACTCACTGAAGCACTCTGTTTTAGGAATGTGGTTTTAGCGTTCCTAACACTCAATCAGTTAGTCAGATATGGTCAGACATAAGGGTTAGCTATGTAGTAATTTTAGTTTTCCTAACTGGCTTTACTCAGCTCCCTCATTTATAAAGAGAGACAGACAATTTAAAATTGTCTACACCATATAAATAAGTAGCAGAGGACATAAGAAATGGTAAACAACTCTTTCCTATTTTTTTTCCCTTTCAATACAAATATAGGTCAAGGATTTGTCAAGCTGTGACATACCTTACAAAATGCCTGTTGCCAATTTGCTAGGAAAGGACAGCAAGCGGTCTTTGGTAGGGTTATTTGCACAGACAAAGTTGCATATTGGGCTAAATACCAGCTGTTTGTGTGTTAGAACTGCAGTGGTTAAAGATGACATTTTATAGAGAATATATTAAACAGATTGAAATGAACTCTGGTACCCGGGGGTAATTACTTCCATTTTATTCTATGTGCACTTGGAACACTGCCATAACAATATCACAAAATCAACCAGATCTTGCCTGGCTGGAGCTCTTCAGTATGTACATTCTGCATTCCCCACTAGAAATGGGACTGAAGCACTTTAGGGCATTACGGCAGGGCTTCTGCATGACTGCAGTAAGTAAGGCAGAACAGCTCCTGAAATCAAGTTTTTCTTTATAGCCAAGAAAATGGAGCTTACTGTTGAAATATGGTCTTCCTGAGTTTTCTGGCTTAGCCCCTGGGTTTGATGCCAGAGCAGAGCGCTGGGTCTTAGAAAAGCCAGCCGTAAGGAGCAACTTTGTTTCTGTGCAAGAGGCATCCTTCTACCTTCTCTCTACTTCCAGAAGTAACAGAGCATCAGTTTGTGACCTTCTGGGAACCAGTCAGTCAACCAACCTCCATGGGAGGGAGCAAAGGATAGTGATGGTAGCTTCTATGCAAGTAGATGCCCAGCTAGCCCACCCCAACACAGGCCAGGATTTCTATCAAAAGCACAAGGAACAGTACAGATCTTTGCACCAGCACAGGTCTCTTACAGACTTGAGAGTTAAGCCATCTATTTCCATCTAGCCTGGTGACTCACAACAGCCAAGTTGCAATGCTTGCAGGATCCCCAATACCTTGGGCTAGGCTTTCCCTGCTGAGTGGGAGTAGAGAGGGTTTAATATTTTCCCACAGCATGTTAAGTAGAGAGGGAAACAAAGATCCCATGTGGACTGATGTATAGCCAAGGCTAATTGCAAAGAAAGAAGCCCATTCTCCGACGGTGAACGGACAAGGTGACAGACATATGAGCGTCCTCTATTATGCATAATTTTCTCATATCCTTCCTGAAACAGCCTCCTCCCCCACCCCCCCATGACTTATTCATTACTCTAATGTGAATGGATATTCCCCTACAGCAGTAACTGCTGATGTGCCGCTTTAGTTACATGAAGTGGGTGAAGAGTCTTGGGCAACAAAGATTGTTATCCTGTTAGAAGAGCAGAGAACTTCACACCCTCCTTTGCTGGAACATTATACATCACAGCAGTTTTGGTGCAATTGTTGTAAAAGACACATGGGAGCTAGTCATTACTTCCTCAGTAGGAGCACTCTTCCCCAGTACAAGTTAAGCAAGGCTGGGAACAAGATGACTTACTGGCTTAGTTTCCACTTTCCTACCCACAAATAAGCTTGATTTTAAGTCTAAAGCATGTGATCAGTTTGATTTTCTGTAGTGTAGCCTCTTTAGGGCTTATGCGGGGGGGGGGGGGTCGTCTATTCTATTGGAAAATGTATGTGTGACACTTAAAACAGATTAAACAAAAGACTTTACTATTACCTTTGCAGACTGATTTTTCCTGCCATTTAGAAATCTGCATTTTTATTGCAGAGGAGTTTGAGGAGCAGGTAGTGAAACAGTAACCTTATAGCATGCAGGGTTGTCACATTTATACTGAAAGTACAATTATAGTGGCTGGATTTGAAGAGTAACCCATTCTATATCAACTACCTTCCAACAGCAGCAATAGATTGTCAGTCTTATGCTGAGAAGTAGTGCATCTCTGGGACCATACTATAAACAGGACATTTTGGTCCCTCCTCCTATGCCTAAACACCTGTTGGTAATTTAAAAGCAAGTACTTGCCAGAACTGCATTTAAGAGATTACAAATAATCCCTTTCCTTTCCATCTACAGACCCTTTCAATTGAGGTTCTCTGGTTTAGGTGCTTGCACTGCAAATTTTCACCAGAGCAGCATGTTAGGAGCTTTATTCCCTGCAATTGTTTCAGCTCCTTAAAGTATCATAGCTCTTGCTGGAGAAAGCCTAATTTGGATCTTGGCAGGTATCCAAAAACAAATTTTTATAGTTTTAAGTCTTTGTGTTACTAGTTTAGAATCTTACAGGTTTTTGGCACTTGTTTAAAAGCAGAATTCTTCTTTGCATCTCCCTTCCCCTATGAACTACATTAGTTACCTACATTTCAGCTGATATTTATGCCATAGTAAATTAACAGGAACTGTCCCAACCAACGCACAGTATGATTATAGCAACTAACTACAGTTTGTTTTCAAGCCTTCTTTCCTTCCTCCCACTGCTTAAGTAAGGTCACAAGCCATGACATCCTACAAGCAGCAATGGTCAATCAATCAATTTACCATATGAACCAGGGGTCCCACTCTAAAGCCTTTCTTCACACAAGTAATCCTGATGAAGTCAGTATCATTGCTCTCCTGAGCTAGCCAAGTCACATATGGAACAGGTCTGATGGGACAGCTACAGAAGACATCTTTATATCGTCGTAGTGCATTTCCTTCTATGGGATATCTGATTTTCTTTTTTAAAAGATTTTAGTTTTAGGATTCAGTGTTTGTGATTGCTTTCACTAAAAAGTGAGATCAAGTTTGTTCACCACCCTAGATTTGGTCTAGTAACAGCTGATAGCAAGACTGCTATACTTCCGTATCTGTTAAAAGGATACTAGCTTAAACTAAAAAGGAATGTAAGAATTATTAGCTGTCATTTAGGATCAATAACTGACAGATTGTTCTCCCGATAGGAAACCCTTTGGTTGTGTAGGAGAAGCTGAGCCTCCATCTGCAGTAGTATGAAGTGTAACATGCTTCTAGAAGAGTGTATCCAAGTTAACATCTGTTCTAATAGTTTCCTCTTCATGTTCATTAGAGGACAGGTCTCGTGGGAGTATATGGGAAATATTTATGTAGAGTTCCTGATGAACAACTGAAGAAAGGTTTAAAAAAAGCCTACGGCATTTTCCTGTAGGTGGGATATACAAGTTAGTGCTGTTGTGCAACTGCTGCTGAGTGCTAGAATAGATTAAGTGGGTGGGGAGGAGGGGACACGGGGAAGAAAGACCTATAGTACTCTTACCAGTGAGGTTGTGAATTTGAGCTTGCCTATACTATTAGGTATCTTAAATGGCCCTTTAGCAGAAGTGCTGCTATTGATGGTTTGAATGCTTAAAGCCAACTGCCTTCAGCCTTCCCACATATGGCTGGCAGTTGCACATGCATGTGTAGGGTCTTCCTACTCCAACATGCTCCTGGTTTGAAGGAGGCAGTGGTGTGTATTGTGTTCTGTTCTTGAATACTAGAGCTCCAAGATGCACTGAATGACTTACAGCAGAGGATGTTCTGCTAGTTCTTTTGGTAGCTTCCAGTAGTTGAGTTTCTCCTTCTCTTAGTTCTGCTTAGTTTACATGGGAAAGACCCATGAAAGACTGCATCACAGTATTAAGCTAGGCTGCCTCTTACAGTACAACTGGAGTACAGTAAAGGACACAAGTCTAGGCTGGGCACTTCTTGAAGCCTGTGACTAAGTTTGTTCCCAAGATGAGAATGGACAAACAAATGCATCTAAAATTTGTATAGCAGAAAGACCGGACAAATAAGAAGTTTAGGGCACTGTGTTCATAACATAAAAGTTAGTGTCACATGGGGCTTGCAAGACACACTCTGCAAGGGGTGGAAGAACTGTCAGATACTTGTATTTTCCTCATTCACCCCTCAGCACATCTACAGTAGGAAGGTACAGTATTCTTAGTCCAAAGTGCTCTGGACCTACTACAGTGCAGGCAATGTAGAGGGGAGGGCAGTGATCAAATGCCTAGTCTAGCTTTGACGGTTGCTAGTTTGGTACCATCACTGTTGGTAGATACAACTCCCCCGCCAAAAAATATCAAGACTACAACCACTGTGTACACCAGTTTTACATTTATAATTGGACTTTTATAATATTCATGATTAGCACAAAGTTCATAACCATAAATTATACATTGTTATCTAATTTCAGTACATAAAACGTTAATGATATATGTATTTGAAGAGTGGCACAAAGTAATACAGCCCTGTTGGCATTCTCAAAGAAAAGAGTGTGCGGTGGATGCGCCATTTATACTACTACAGCACAGCAAAACCAAGAGTTGCCGAACCCTGTCAGATCAGATGACACTGCCTCTAGTTGCCAGTCAGGGTCAGGAATTTGAGTCAGCCCAACATGGTGGAGCAGAAAACCTTGACTCCAGCATCAGAGTTAATAAAGGTGCAAAACCAGGATTATATCCCTCTCCACTACCTCAAGTATTTCAGCAATATATCCCTCCCTGATCCTGACACTGCACTCTGAATCACTGTTACCTTAGCATATGCTCATAGTACTTTGGCAGCCCACACACACACACATTCCTGCTGCATTCAACTTGGCATACATATAGCTGAGATTTCCTTTTGTACCATTTAATGTCAATGAGTAACATGCTCTCCCCTCTTGTTAAACAAAAAAAGCATCTGGGAAGTTTGCTCGCTCTCTGGTAGGATCAGATTTAATTACTGGAAGAGAATAAGTCTCAAACCTACTCCATAAGTACACAACAGGCTCAATCTGCCCCCCACCCCCCCAAATAACTTTCTGCAAAAAATTTCCCCAATATTCCTCCAACAATTTGCAGAGTACTTTAAGAAATATTTGAAAGCCCATTCTCCTTTTTGCATACAATGTTGCAAATAAAATGGGGGTAGTCAGATTTAAGCAAACTTCTAACAGTCCACCAGTAAGAAGATGCTGAACTCAATTCTGAACATCCATGCTACCTACTTAGTAGCTTCAGCTACAGTACTTTAAAGCTTTAACGACTTGGTGCCAGGTGATTCCCCAGCACAACCACTGCCGGCAATGGGTTTGCAACAAGGAATATGCACTCCCTCTTCCCCCTGGCCTCAAGCAGTTATTGCTATATTCTGAGTTTTAGATAAATAGTGCCTCAACTTCAGTCAAGAGTCTTGCAACATAATTAACAAAAGCTGCCTTTGAGGTTGAAATGTAACCGGACAATAGCAATAAATAATGGTAACAGGTATCCTCTGGAAATCTCCTCACTGAGTGAGACAGCAAGTATTCAACCAACCGAGGGGTCATCTGTGCCTTTAGGACCATTGTAAACTTCTCCAAGAAGTTAGCGGGACAGGAAGGGAGGAAAAAAAACAAAAACCAAAAACAGACTGTAGATCTGTCAAAGCTAGTTACATATTGAAACCATAAACAGGCGGCTGGGTGAATCCTGGAGCTGTGTATCCATACTGGAAGTTGGCCTGGGGAGGTACTGCACTGGGGCCTGCTGTTAACATTAGCTGCTGGCCTGGAAAGGGAAGAAGGAATTTGTTTAAACAAAGCTTTGCAAATGCCTGAAATAAAGTGATGAGGTGGTGTTAAACTGCCAGCATTTAGAAAGGCTATCTAGCTGGTTAACAAGCATGTTTATATTAAAATATGAACGATGGGAGAACCTAAACCACACCTTTCAGTCCACCTCCTTCGCTGAGGAGAGAGGATAGCCTGTTTTGTTCACATCATTGTATCTAGCTTTTGCTGCCAGACAGATTTAAGAGCAATTCACAGTATCGAGAGCTGGGTGAAGCCCACTCCCCCCCCCCAAAAAAAACCCACAAACAAAAAACCTTAATGACACCAAAACATTTCATGAATGTGTCCATTTGTTCATTTAGAAAAACCCTACAAGAATTCCAAAAAACCCCCAAAGTGTTTTGTTTCAACATTTCAGAAGGAAATGTTGAAAAATGGAAAACCAAAAGTTTCAAAATTTGCATTTTAAAATAAAATTAAAATGTTTATTCTGATTTTGAGCATTTTTAAAGCATCTTCTTTTGGGTCAAAGTGTTAGACCTGAGAAGAGTTTTGGGTTTTTGAAATTGCCAATGTAATGAAAAATCCACTATCTGCCCACCTCTGACAGGACAAGGTGAGATAGAAAGTGTGGGTGGGAAAAAAAAAAAAAAAAAAAAAAAGTGTAGTATTCATTGAGCTTGAGACAGCTACATAGCCTCCCAATAAAACAGATTAATATTGATTCCTTGAAACAATTGATATGGTTAGGATTCATGCATGGTCAACATTTTGACCAAAGCAATACAAGCTATTGAATTTTCAGCAGCTTGTGTACATGTAATAAGTCTACAGATTGCAAATGCATCTTATGAACACCAATAGCACACATGCCTCATGCAGACAATCAACTCAGGGATAACCTTTCCATTGGAGAGTGGACCAGAGTCATGTATTTCTCTGCCTCAGAGCTGCTACAAGATGTGCTAGTGAGCAGCATCTGCCTGGTCACAAAAATCTATGAAGCAGCCTTCTGTAGAGTCCATTGTGAAAGAGACCTTCCATTTACCTGCTCAACACAAGGTCTTTCTAGGACAGGTCATTAAAAAAATAAAATAAAAATCCACTCACTGATTGATTTGTTAAGTGGAAAGGCAGACTTCCAATCTTTGAAAGGTAGCAAGGTATCAGACAGGAAGTACAAGGAGGAATGGGTTTCTCCTGGAAATCCAGAAGAGACTCTGGTAACCCAAAAGCTCCTTCTCCTCCCTTCCCCCACCACTGAAAGACTTGGGATTTAGGATTTGTCTAAGCAAGTGGTACAGTAAAGGAGGAATAAGCCAAGTTTGATTGTTTCAGCTAAAGACTGCTATTCATTCAAATGTTTAAAATTTAAAGTGTTGCACAAAACTTTCAAGCATATTAATAAGTATAACCAGCTATACTTATCTGGGATAAGAGCCCCAAGTAGTTATCGCTAGCTGGGAGAAGACAAACTGCTTCACTGACTAGAGGTGGAGGATATCCATACTATAGTCACTTTCCTGTGGCCTATTTAAAGCCCAACATGGTGAGCCCTAACTGATAAGATTATCTTGCTAGAAATAAATAAAAAAAATACACCAAGTCTTTCACCTACCAAATACTATTGGAGTGGGTTCAGCTACTTGTTCCTCTTCTTTCCTTAGGCTTTCAGAAGCATCAAGTTTATCCACCTATGTTATAAAGTGAACAGGAGAAGTGTATGAAGGCCTTGCCTAAGAGTCATGTCCTCTTGATGGTATGTCTCATACCAAATGCTTCAAGTATTTAAGTGTTGCCCTTGCAAGTCTGATTTTGAAGCCATAGAACATACTTGTGTGTTCCAAGTTGTCCAAAACCCAAAAGGAGAGGGGAGACTAATTCTGAAATAAGCATCAATTTTTGCTTAGCTGGATACAAAGAGATCCACTACCTGAAGTGTAATACTTGCACTTGCTCTCCATCCATTGGGAACATTATGTCCTGCAACACAAGCTGCCAATTTCCATTTCAGAGCTTCAGGGTCAAGTCTGCATGAAGAACTGTTTGGCAGACAGCTACTACCTAACCACATCTTCAATAAGAAATTCTGAAAACACATGCCTACAGTATGTTTGACTTTGGAAACCATACATACCAGACAGCATGAAACATGGTTTGATTAATAATCAATGTAAAGTGAATAGATCTAAAACAGCAAATAGTAAGCTCTGTTCACTCGTACTGGCACACCAGATAAAGTAAGCTAACTTTTAGTAATAGGCTACAGAGCCAGTACTATAGGTATATTGCTTTAAAATATTTTCACTTTAATTTAGAGGTAGTAAGTTTATTTTCTACTAGATAGTAATGCAAGCTCCTGGGACTTCAACAGGAAGACAGTTTGAGGAGGTCCTATAGGGGGAATTAGCTGAAGCTAAGGGCATAGCTCAAAATTGTTTATTTTGCTCTATACACACCTAGTTCAGTCTGATATCTTAGGCCTGGTCTACACTTGGGGGGGGGAGGGGAGGGAGGGGAAGAGACTGCCACTGCTCCCCCGTCGACTCCGCTTCCGCCTCTTGCTGCAGTGGAGTATACGAGGAGTCGATGGCAGAGCGATCAGGGATCGATTTATTGCGTCTACAATAGATGTGATAAATTGGTCCCTGATAGATCGATCACTACCTGCTAATCTGGTGGATAGTGTAGTGTAGTCGCACCCTTAGACAGCCACTACTTATCACCACAATACAACTGCTAGCACTAAAATCCCTAGCTATGAATTAAATGGCCTGGTCAGTTAGCACCCATGCCCCCCCCCAAATTTGATACCTACTGAAGTATCACACCTTCAAAGTTTCCAACTCTCTGGACTGAAAAAGGACCTTTGTTAAATAAGATAGAGGCTTACAACTTTAGTAAAGTTCATAGCGTAACTAACATCTATCCAAAAATAGGGGATACTACTCCCTCTAGAGGGAAGCAGCAACAGTGTTCAGCCCACATGACAGGAAGTACAGAACATATCAAATTTAAGTAAAGGAAGCCCATTTTCAAATTCCACAGACTAAATTAGTTTCACTGCACATCAGACTCATCATGCATATTTCACTTTAGGAAAAATAATTATAGTATTTAGTAGATAATTGTCACCTGTAAATCCAGCCAGCAGTTTAAAGTTAGTATCTAAGCCTCATTTTTTATTTGAGAAATCCACTGCCCCACTCTTTTATATGCAAGTGGCTTAGACTTAGATTTATTTGAAGCTACAGAATTTCAGCACAATACAGAAGATTCTACATACAAGATCAGTCCAAAGCTGTTTCTGAGCATGCAGACAAGAGTGTCTGCTGGGAAGCTTTATCTTGCCAAGTCAGGGGCCATCACTTCTCCAAAGAGGTCATACTACTTTGTACGTAAGCTACTAGACTTGTTTACATGTAGACTGTGGGTAAGACAGAACACTTGGGAATATCAGTTATCTAGATATTTCCTCCCTCTTCACAACTGATCCTGCGACCTTGTGGTTTACTATGCTGCAAGGTTCTGATAATGGGCTATCTGCTACAAAAAAAAGAATACGTAGTACATCAGACAGGAGTTAAGGATGATGGACTCAAGGCAAAAAATGCAGTTATTTCTTTTTTGAATCATTAGCCCAAATGCTTGTTAACAGTGTTCTTCAGTGAATAGTTTTCCCCAGCTGAAAGTGAGCTAAGTCTGGCTGGATTCTCAAGTTGTGTGTAAGAAGCTGTCTTTCTACAGCATTAGAAGTTAATAGGAAACAGAGTTAGACAAAAAGCTAGATTATGCTGCTCTTCTGGCGGAAGCTACAGCTAGGTTCTAGTAACAGAATCCTAGGAGATATATATTAAGGGACACAAATGAACACAAAGTTTAAAATCAGAGACTGTCACCTTATTAAACAGCCCATCAACCTGCAAGAAAGTTCAGAAGGGAATACTTATCAAGTGACTATTCAAAAAACAAATCTGAAGCAAAAAAACATATCTAAACATTGGGACAATAAAGGCAAGAGTATTTAGTGCTAAGAAAATCATTTGGTCACTATTTTACAGTGCACAAGTTATGTCTAATCATGTACATTACAGCTTACTTAGACTTGCAGACAGCTAATTTTGGCAGATTACTTGGTAATTAAACAGCATATGCAGATTTACCATGTATAACCTGCTATGGTTTAAGACATGCCATTTACATGATAAATGCAACTCCTCCACCAGTACATAGTATTTGCCATGTACTTAAATCATGAATTTCTATGCGTGGACAGTATTTGCATATTTGTGCACGGTAAAGTAAATAGTTACCCATGTTAAGGAGGTAGAAAAGTGACTTCCACCTTGTTGTGACTGATCTGGAGGCATGCATCTCCTCTGCATCTACAGGAAAGTAGCACTTTTCTTCTAGCTTTAGATTTGTGATAAGTCAGTTTTGTTTGATGCTGTGGGATTTAGCAGCTCCAGATTTGCAGACAGATGGTTAAAACGACTATGGGCAAGATCCCCCCCACAGCTTGTGTAAGTCAGCATAGCTCTAGTGAAGTGGTGCAACTATGAGTTACATCAGCTGAGAATCTTACCCTAAGGAGATGACACGAATGCAACTTCAGGCTTTAACAGTAGCTCCTTCCCCCTCCTGACATTGGTCACACAAACATGACCTGAACTACTGAATGTCTCAGTAAATACTGATGCTACAATTTCAGCAAAACGCAGAAAGCTTAAAAGATTAGCAATGAAACATTTAAAATAGGAATCCACTGTGTCTATATTAGCCTGACAAAGGTTCTGTAGTCCCATAGGTCTACAACTATGGAGTCTACGCATATGTATTCCCATAGCTGCTGATGTGGGAGGGCTTCAGAAGGCTAGCTGCTTCACAAAGTACTACCCCCCACTATTCCCATGAAGAGAGCTAGTTATGTCTCAGGCAAGAGGACTATGGCCTCCTAAAATTAAATTGGTAAAAGGCAGAGGAATGGTAAGAGACATCACATCTTGAAAGCTCATGGGCCCAAGTTTTAGAGGAAAAAAAAAAAAAAAGTAGTTTTTATGTATAAACTGGAAGGCAAAAAGCATGACAGTTACCTAAGGAGTCAAATGGTTAGAGTACCATAGAGAAATAGACCACCCTTGTATTTAAGAAAGCAGCATGCACAGTATTAGCCTTTTGCTTGGAGTCTAGATTCACCAGTTCCCAGAAGAACAGATACCAGCTAGAGAAACAGTTCAGTCTTTTCATCAATTAACAGTTATAGCCTCTAAGCATCAGGTTTAATTGTGATTGGTTCATTGTTATGTACTATGTAGCATGTTCACTGAGGTGTGCTGAAGTTTATGTACCTCCACCTCAAACTGGTATTTCTGGAACAGAGGTTCAGTATCTCAACAATCCATGAGCACGGTCTTACCTAGCTCAGTTTGGACAATGCTAAACATGTGCAAGAATCTAGTACAAAGTAGCGAGTCTTTCAACGGAAGCAATACTCACTTTGGTAAGGTACTCCCTCATCACCTGGATGAAATAAGGCATTGCAAAGTCCATGATGTTATGCCTCCATGCCAGCTCAAGGACCACATCTGGGTGCAGCAAGTCATAGCATGCAAAGAGAGATGCTGCAAAACACTCCTGTTTGCCTTCCTCCAGGAACCACTGGAGCAGTTTCTCTGCCAGTTCGGCATCTTTGGACTCCGCAGCATACTGCATGGCATCCTACAAGTGAAATGCCATATACTTTAGGAGTTACCACCTGGCCCCTTCAAACTATTTATTTTTCCTCCTTAGTGAATTCTGCAGACAGGTTTCCCGCAAGCGAGGTAGTCTGGCTGATCCTAAGGCAGGAGAACACCAAATGCTGCAAAGCCAAATGTAATTGGTTTCCAAGTGGGTATTTTTAAATTGAGGCCACTGGTTCCATGCACTAGTGGTCATAACGCCGGCAGTAATTATCTATCATCAACTTAGGTCAGTTAACTAAAGCAGTGGCTCAACTTTTCCAGACTACTGTACTCCTTTCAGGAGGCTATTTTGTGAAACATGAGGGTATGCAAGTACTTGCTTACAAAACAACCAAACACACCCACCCACAAATACACAAGTGTCACAGCACACTATTACTGAAAAATTGCTCACTTTCATTTTTATCATAAAAATGATTGGAATATCTATTGAACTTATTTTTGGGGGCATAGTATATAGAGCAGCATAAACAAGTCATTTTCTGTATGAAGTTTTAGTTTGTACTGACTTGTCTAGAGCTTTTTATGTAGCCTGTTGCAAAAAGAGGCAAAAATATCTAGATGAGTTATGTACCCCAGAAGACCTCTGCATACTCCCAGGGTTACATGTATCCCTGGTTGAGAACCAGGGAACTAAAGCATATACAGGAGAAGCCAAGAATGGACAGCACAGCTTCTGCACGTATTCCATGACTATACAAAAGCATTAGAGTGTCATGGAGATATTCTATTCTACCTAGAATAGCTAATCTATAAGCGAATTCTATGATCCTAAAGAGTTATTGTCTATCAGTATCCATTTTAAAATCAGATTTGGTTTGTCAACTTGACCTTTCAGTTAATGGGATTTATAACAATAAAATACCAGTTGCTGGCATTAAAGGAAGCCAGTCAAACGAGATTAAGAGACTTCCTCCAAGAACTACAAATGAAGTCTGTCCAAAACAGATGGTGTTTGGGTGTGAGTAAAGGTGTTTTAAAAAAAGCAGTAAGCCTCAGTTTCTAGCATCTCACTGCAGCCCCTGTACTGATGTTTTAAAATAGGGATGACTCCAATATGCAAAGTCACTAATATCAGTGAGTCTTCAACACAAAACCAGAAGTGCCTTAGGCTAGTCTATCATTAGAGTTGATAGGTTTACAGGGTCTTCAAGTGCCTCCTTCTAGAATGTTTTGCCCCAAAGAAGTTGGCAAAGGTGTAACCATTAGTTCCACCTTTGGTTCAAGTATCAGAAGACAAAGCTGTGTTCAGACTTGTGTATGAGACAAACTAGTGTTTTTTGCTTAAGATATATTATATATAGTGCTTGTGTTGTACCTCCACTAGTATATAGCTATCCACATCACATACTGTTTTGCACTTAAGTTTTAATGGAGGCTAGAGCCTCAGTAATGGCACATTGATTCGGCTGCATCAGGGCTCCACATCTGAAGTATGATACAATGCATCTTCAATTTTTTTTTTTTTTTTTAAACCACAGAAAGTGAGACCTACTCTTGCCAAGTGAGCATCCTAATTAGCACTAGTTTGTTATAAGACAACCTACTGGGGGGGAGGGAAGGGAGGAGAGAAGATACATGTGAAAAGGAATTTACTTTTAATGTCATAGTCTTAGATTAGTTCTAATCCTAAATTTGTAGCAGGTTTTGTAAAGGCAGGTGCAATCCACGCTGCAGTGAGTGCAGAAAGCTCACTGCAGCTTGTTTTGGAGAGGTCTTAGAATTGCCTCTTCCATACCATTAAAAAAGGAAAAGTTCAATGTTAACTGACCTTGTAGAGACGATCCTTCTTGCAGAGCTCCACACTCTGTTTCCAACGATTATTACCTTTGTACAAGTAGGCTGCAATACGCCTAAATTCAATCAATTCATGTTTCTCCAAGCGCTGAGCCAGTGTGATGTTATCAAAGTTATCATATGCATCAATAGATGCTCTCAAGCCCTATTTAGAGAAAAATTCTGTTAGCTATCAGAACAGCAAATAAGTTTCTAAACGCCTCTGGAGAAACAAGGCTCTAGAGAAGTATGGCTAGCATGAATTAATTTTGGTTTTGGAGGCTGCCAGTTCTAGGTTACTGCAGTATGGACTTGGCTGCTTTCTAGCTGCTCTGATTAGAAAATTCAGAAGAGAGGTGTTGGCTCCAAAGAAGCCAGTCCCCCACACTTAAAGCCATGATGCTGACTTTGCCTATAGAGGGATTGCTGATGTACAGAAACATTGATACAAGTGCTAAGTGTCCCATTAGCAGTGGACAAGTTATGCAAACTTCAAGTAACTGGTCTGTTTGCCTCCCTAGTCCACTTAAAACAGAAGCCTGCAACCTCTTACATACAAGGCATTTTATTTTTAAAGAGATCCCCATACAGCGGCACATATAGCGTGCCAAGACAGAACGACTCTGTATTCTAATACAGGCTAGAGAAATAACTTTAGAAGGAATCTGCTATTTATGTGCGGGGTGCTTTAGGGTATTTCTACCTATCACTACTTTATCCTGACCTTTGAAATCTTTGGTCATAGCTGCTATTCCTCCAGAAGAGGTAGACTTATCCCCACCCCACCTTTACATTCCACCCAATACTTTTCAGTCAATTTGAGACCAAGTGAATAATTCTTACAATGCATGAAGCATGGCTGATTAACAAATAGCAGGCATGTGAAGTGAAAGGAGAGTGCATTTGCACACCAGTGTGCAAATGCAAGTGTGTCTGCTCTACTCAGATGCTGTAGGCCTGCTGTAACTTAACTGTATGGGAGACTCACCTGGTAATCCTCCTCCTCTGTCAGGAGATTGTTTAGAGCCTCATTGACTCCTTTGTTGTTGTGGTTCTGGACTGAACGCAGGTAAGGCTTAACTAGAGGCAGCTGATTAACCTGGAAGCAAAACAGCAGTAAGGACATGTTAGATTAAGAGTACTGCTTTGAAGGAAATTAAATACTTTAGAGAAGCAGGCTCTCCAGTTTAGCACTAGAGAGACTTATTTTTAAGCCAGCCCAAGAAAGTCTATTATAGCTGCCAGCAGCTCAGATATTTAGGAAAAATTTATCCTTTAATTGCTGGCATGAAAGAGCTAGACAGTCAGGATTTAAGTTTACAGAAGTATTTGGACCTATTTCCCCATCACCATATGCTGGGACTGTGGAACAGCCCTATTCCAAGTGATTTGATGAGCACTAGCAGCATGCTTGCGACTGCAAGAGGCGGAGATCTTCTAGACCCCAAAGGCTTCATCTCAGAGGGCAAGGACAAGAATGCACTAAAAAATCCTTAGGAACAGAGTTTAATGTCCATACCTGATCCATTTATAATGACTATAGCTCACCTTTGAGAAAAAGCTGACTGTCCTGGTATGATCCAGCCGTGGAGATAATACCAGCAGAAGATCATTGATCAACAGAGGTTTGTAGTCCAAATAAAACTGCAGGGCTTTGTAATACAGCTCCACATTGGCCACCTGGATAAAGGAAACACTGATTAGATCAAAGGCTGCCTCTGCATCTGAAAGTTTAACTATGTTGCAGGGAAAGTGAAGTATAATACCAGATTAAAAACAAAATAAAAAAAAAAGTGTCAACTCTGCAAAAGTCTAAGTGTCAGATATCTGAGTGCTGGCCATGTACACAGCTGCAATTTGAAATTAAATTTCTCACTTAGATGGCTAGCACTTGTCAGCTTCCTGCTCTGCCTGATTCCAGGAATCTACACAAGATTCAGATCCCAACCTGACTGTACAAAACATTTTACTAGCACAGCTATAGCCTTGAGTTAAGAGGGCGGTGGGGGGGGGGGGGGGGGGGGGAAAGGAGAGAAGTTTGGCTCAGGAAGCCCAGAAGAAGAGAGTTCAGTAGCTTCCTGTTTATTAGTTCAGGAGTTTGTTGAACAGGTACTTGAACCTTGTAGCTGTAAGATTAAAGCTCTATCACTTCAATTTTTGCTTTGTAGTAACAATTTTCACAAAAAGCTACCTGGGTCCAGTAATTAGATCACAGCTATTTACCTTAGCAATTATGTCTTTGAACTGCCCTTCTTTCCAGGCATCAGTGGGATGGTTCATCATTGTAATTATTGCATTGTCATACTCTTCATACTTGTCATAAAGGAAGACCAGTTCTCCCCAGAGGTGAGCTTGTTCTGCAGCTCTGAGCACCTAGGGATAGGAAAAGGATAATATTAGGAGTTGCATGTTGCTCAACACTTGCCTAGCTGTGTAACAGTTTAATGCAGCAAGATACCTACCTTTGGAATGTTGACTCTGGACCAGAAGAGCTCCAGATGTTCCCTCATCTTCTGAGGTTTGAATTTGGAGTACAAGATAGCCAGTTCTGTGAACATGCCCATGTGAGCACGCTCCAGGCCCAAAGCAGCTTCCAAGAGGGCAATTAGTTCTTCAAAGTAGCCACGATCCTAAGATGAAGATGGCCAAGGTTACTGATTGAAAAGGGATGATGTTCAAAGTTCCCTTTGCAGCATAGTAGGGAAAAACAGTGATTTGAAGTTTCAAGTCTTAGACAGGGGTTTCAAGGTTCAGGTTTCTGAGAAGTACTGGCCCTTTTACTTACTCCATTGCACAGTGAAGATGGGTCTCCAGTTTAAACACAGCTCCTTGTTTAAAGTGAGCTTGTTTCACTAGTGGTTTAAAAAAAAAAAAAAAAATCCTCAAAGGGATGTGTTAAAGTTCCAGGAACGCCAACTGTTACCATGGCACTGAAGGGTGGCGTAGTTGCTGCCATCTCAGATTTTAAGGATCACTATTAACAAATCCTGCAAACAGGGAGCAGACAATTATTCCCTTAGATCATTAAAACAATCTAACCTGATAATAGCTAATCAGCTCTTCAAGTTCATCTGCATGGATTACTATGTGCAAGCCGCATATCTGTGCAAGGCGGAACTCCTTTCCATCCACACAGGCAAAGCACACCTGTAACAAAAGAACATTTTAGTCAAACTGATGTTAGACACCCAGACTAGTACACCACACATTACCCAAAATGAATTGGATAACTGCAAGGCTAAAAAAGTTCCTTCTATACATTAGATCGAAGACACTATCAGATGTAGGACAAATAATCAAGGCACTTTGGAAGCAGTATCCTCATGCTCCATTAGGAGTAAGACTTCTCATTTAAGACAAAGGTTCTAAAACGGCCATTGAAGCTCTGACTTCCAAAGTGTGGACCATATCTTGTATATATTACTCTTGTGAAACCTCATCTCCTATTCATGGCTGCATAACATAGCAACTAAGAAATTGCTCATATGGAAGAATACTATTAAGGAAGCATGTTTGTGTATCTTGATATGATCTAGTAGCTGGAAGCATGGCAAGCCAGCATTACATGACCAGCAAGTGCTCTGAAGACTAGTAGTCCAGATTTGTTTAGGAATAAGATACCATTTCAAGCTAATATGAATCTGACACCTGGGAGAAGGAGCATTTTCTATAAGCAGCACCACATACGAAAAGGGATTCTACAGACTGGGTTGACAGTGTTAAAGATAAGGCAAGATGAACTACCTCCTTCCAGGTCCTGGTGCTGTTGGCTTTGCGGCCACTGTCTACTGCTGCCTGGTACTCTCCAAGATGCACCAAGGTAGATGCCAGGCGGGCGAAGTTAGATACATTGTTGTAGAGCAGCTTTGCTGCATCATACATTCCCTCCTCATAGCAGCGATCTCCAACCTAGAGAGAAAACCAGGATAAACTGAGTTGGACTGATGGGGGCAGGAAAGGATAATGAGCAAACTTTGAAAGCTTGTCCTGTTTTCTTTGAGAGTGTCAGGAAATTTCTGACCTGACTAGGCTATTTGTAAAGGCCTTCGTATTTTATTAGGAACATAAAAGACATACCTGCTGAATGTGGGCATTGTTAGGGCCACTCACAAACTCTTCCAGCTCTGAGAGGCGGTTGGTTTTTGCCAAAGCAAAGATAAGTTCTGTCTCTACATAGGACTCTCTGGCCTTTTTTCTGGCCATTTGCAAGAATTTAACCAGATCCTCCCAGTTACCTTAAATAAACAGAAGAAAAACAAAAAAGTTTCCTATTCCACTCCTTTCATTCTGAATTATTTCCCATTGTCTAAACTATGTTCAAGAGAACAGTCAGTTAATGAGCTACTCTACAGAAACTGACACATTGAAGAGCCCAGCTGGGACTAGCTGACCCCACATCCAAACAAAATGCACTAGGTACCATTCCTTGAGTGATCAACTCTTAACATCCATACATCTCTTCTGGATCATGATTACTCAAGAATGAGTTGTGTGCTGTTAGTATTTATAGTTCTAATTTTATGTAGAGATTTGAGAATTTAAGTCCGTGAAAGTACTTTAAAATGGATCCCATGCTGAAACACTGGAACTGCAGACTTTATATATTAGTCATTGCAGACACTAATCAGTATTGTTATATATATTCACTTTGAACTCCTTTGTTAATCTGGCTCAGTCTTCCTGTGTTCTCATTAGCAAGACATGCTTAACTACAGAACGGATGAGGACTTAGCTTACTGTTTCTACTAGCTGCTTGAACAACTTCCATGTAAGCAGAGGGATCATCAGCCTTGATATAGGAGTCAATGGCTTCCTTCACCAAGTCCTTCTGGAGCTGTGCTCTAGCCAGTTGGCTCCATACAGCTGGTTCATTACATCTCTCTGCAAATTCATAGGCTCGGTCCAGGTTGCCAATGTGCTCTATCAGCACCTATGATATTAAAGGTAACATTTTTCAAGTGTGACATTCTAGTCCTTTAATCTTCAAATGCCTAGAGCTCTTACCCATACCAGAGGAAGAGCAGCAAAAGTACCCCATAGTGATATGAAAGCATGCAACCACATATTTTGGATTTAAAGCAGCCCTTTCAAACTCATCTATAAATGGTTGTGTTTCAGGGTGGGAATGTCTTCCTCTTACTAAGAGGAACAATCTCCTTGGGGCAAAAAGGCAACATTGACGGGTGTTAATTTAACTCATGTAAACTCCCAAGAGATTGGTGTCTGAATTACTTCATTTGGATGCTGAACAATTATGTTACCTACATTCAGATTCAGGATTTGTCTTCTTCTGCCCCATTCCCAACTTTCAAGTGCTTGAAAAGAAGCTTTTTCCACAGAATATTTATAACTTTGTATTGGTGGTAGGCTGACTAGTTTTATCTACATGTACAGTATGACTTTTCTAGAAAAAAAAGAAGTCAACGGGCCAGCCTTGCGTTATTTACCTGTTTTTTCTACCTGTTCCTATGAACTGTACACCCTTAGGAAACATGAGCTGATAGCCATGACTGCATCTCACCTGTATTGCAGAAGTATTAACATCAAATTTCCTGAAGATAGCAAAGGCTTCTTCATATAGCTCATTACTGATGGCTATGTTGGCAATATCTGGGGCATCATAGTTATCCAGACGATTGATATACTCCATTACACGAGTGCGGTCAGCTTTAATGGCAGTCAGGATCAGAAGATTCTGCAGGTTCCTGTAAATGGGATAAGCAGGACAAAAATGGTCTATAAAAGAGGAGGTATTAGGTGCTACCCACTATTTGACCTAAAAATGCCACCATCAGGCAGTGAAGTCCAAAATTAAGGTTTTAAAATGAGTTTTATAGAAGTCTAGTAGATTCGATGGCTTTAGACAGTCTCCTGAAATAGCAAACTGACTAGCCCATTTTTATAGCCAAAATGGAGAGAAGATTTAGTTACTTGTTACACTATCAATTCCCTTTCTAATAAAAGGAGTCAGCATTCCTTTGTATTAATACACTGTCTGCACTACTTCTGTTGTATTCAAAAAAGTTAAAGTTAAAATTAAAATCCTCGAATACCACCATTTAATCACTTCAGTGGCTGCTCACCTTCTCTAGTACACATCACCGAATGCTGCTAGATCAAATTTTGCGTAGCTAAAAAGAGGATATCCATTTAAAGACTGTATAGAGTGCAGAGCAGTCAGGTATTTCAGAAGTTTAGGGGACAACCTAAAACATCACAAAACACTTCTACTTTTCTTCCAACAGAAGGGGTATCATCTTCCACCTACCTATGCTCGCTGAACACAGAGTTGTCCAAGACTATCTTCTCAAGAAGCTCAATTAGTTCATTGGGCAGATCAGCAGTCATGAAAGCTTTCACAGTAACAGAAACCTCTTCAGGATCCTGCGTTTCAGATAAGGCTGTCTGGACAACCTAATTTTGAAAACATTTGGAAGAAGCAGTTGAAAAGGCTTTTCCTAGTCTTAATTTAGATTCATAAACAAGGGGTTATCAGCCCACTGAGGTAGGACACACATTAAATCACGAACCTCACAAACATCAAGCTGGACAAACACTGCAACTTCTTGTTAGAGAATTCTGGCTACCAAAGATTCTTTTCAATCTGTCATGTAGATGGCTTTGAAATATTGATTCACCAGTATTAGTGTGTGATACTGGGCATTTCACATCCATTTAATAAATCATACCACTGCACTAGCCTTACAGTATGAGCAGGCTCCCTTAGTTTTAACTATCCCAGATAAGATTCAATTACTTTTACAGATAGCATTGCATTGAAGAGACTAGACAAGTGCTAGTTATACTGGCCCCTGTCCGTGATGAAACAATCTGGACACTATAGAATACGGCGGGCAAAATACGGCCCACCTAACATTTGTCTGGTCCAGAGATAGCAGCCAAAGTCCTGTGGCACAGCGAGGTGCTCCTGGCTGGCATGTCTCTGCGCACCCCTGGTAGGGGGGCAGGGGGACCACACAGGGGAGGAGGGGGAAGGCAGCTCCATGTGCTGTCCATCCCCAGCACTGTTCTCACTATGGGGGTGGTGCTTGCAGTTGCAGGCAGCACATGGAGACCCGCTACCCCCCTCCCCACAAGGGGTATGTAGAGATGTGCTATGGTGCCAGCAGCCAGCTGCTTCTGGGAGTGGTGTGGGGCAATGATGGGGGAGAAAAGAGTCTCGATGCAAGATATGCAACTTCAGCTACAGGAATAGCTTAGCTGAAGTCAGCGCATCTTATTTTGCCTTACCTCCTGTCCTTACAGCGTGGGATCGACGACCGCGGCTCCCCCATCGACTCCACTACCACCGCTCACCCTGGTGGAGTTCTGGAGTCGACGGGAGCGCGTTCGGGGATCGATATATTGTGTCTGGACGTACCCCTTGTCTACCTGGGAGCGCTTCTGATCTTCCAGCTGTTCAAGCAGCCCACTCATTCCACAAGCATTCCAGAAGGGAGGGGGAAAGCCACTTCACAGGTATTCAAGGGGGAGCGGGAGAGGTGTAACACCTTTTGAACATACAGGTTCTACAGAGCACACAGATCACTGCTGCTCCCACAACAGCCCCCCCACCCAGCAAAAGTTATTGCCCACCCCTCGGATAGAAGATAAAATTAAAGTAAACTGAAGTAGAGGGGCTGATAGGGTTGGCACAAGTATTGGGGGGGGGGGGGGTGTGCGAGCAAGGGATTCTGGAGTCATTCTGAAGTCATAAGACACTGGATAACAGCTTTCATTTCTATTTGTAGAACCAGTTACTTTACTGTACCTGATCAATGAGCTGTCGCCTGAATGGACTGTTTTCCTCAAGGACATTTGCCCAAAGTTCTGGATCCTTTCTGCGTACCAAATAGCGAGCCTCACTCTTGAACAAGGAGTTCTCATTGCAAACCTGAAAAAAGAGAAAGCCATGAACACATATATAGTTAAGGGAACACTTACAATGTGATCCCACCCAACACAAGTTTGGCTTTTTGACATTAATAATGAGCCATGCTCAACGGACAATAGTTTCTGAATAGAACTAGTTGTTGGCCATCACTAAGTGCCACACAGGCGCAAGTTTGGCTTCTTACCTAGCCTCTAATCTAAAAGGCTCTCAGCAGACAGGATCTCGTGCAAAGTTACACGCTTTTCTTGCTTTTGCCCAATAGAAATGTTATGACAACTTCTCATGGTAATATTTCTACTGCTGTCAGAAGCCATGAACTACACAGGCTTCTGACAAATTTCAGACCTAGAAGGGGATTCATTTTGGAGTGGAGAAAATTTAGGTCAGTTTTATTTTATCTGAAGCCTTCACTCAGCTTCATTGTCAAGCTGCACCAGAATGTTTCTATTTTGTAAAATCTTGAATTTCACAGAATGTTTCCACAACTATAAGCTTCTAAGTAACTGTTTGAGGGCTACAGTTTTACCTAATGGAAACATTGTGCAGAAGCTTATCAATGATACAGCAGAGGAAGTAAATTCTCACAATGGCTTTGTATTTTCCTACTGATTCTAATTGCACAGTTTGAATCTTGTGACTCAATGTAACCTGGTTACATTTTATCAGCACCAGCTTCAATGGACAGCAAAGGTAGGTTTTGTTTTCCAAGCCATTTTAATAGGAGCCTAGAGTCCAATCCTTCCTTCCATTACTGAATAAGTCTAGGCTGGGTACCAAGGTTAGCACTTCCTGACTTTATGGAGTGCCTATAACACCAACTGTTATAATTAAAATGGTTCTGGGACTGAAGGCTGACCAGAGCTGGTCTCAAATCATGTAAGTGCAGATAGGAGGGGAGGTTGCCAGGCTCTATCAAGAGGATATGTGCACAGTAGTTAAAGGTTACATTTAATTTCTATGCAGTTCTCACAGCAGTGAGCTGCACAGGTAACAGGTGGCCAAATTAAGATTCCCAGTTCACCCTAGGAAAGGGTCTATGCCCAGAGGAGAACCTTTGGGTTTTTCTTTTTTTGGTAGGGGGGAGGGAGGAAGAGATCAGTTTCTGTAGTAGAAAATTTGGCTGTTGGAAGACAAAAAGCCCTTTGCAGAGCACCTTGGTTAGGAGAAAGCAAGTGTACCACAGAATTCACAACCCAAGAAGGGAGCATGGAACAATCCAAGAAGGGAGCATGGAATAGTCACAATCCATACCTGTCCACTTTCAAGAGCTGAACCCGGAAAACTGTTTCTAAATAAAAACTTCTGAGTAAACTACTCGATTCAGATATTGAATTAATCTATTAAGACCACCACTTTTGTGGCTATATTCTCCCTTCCACACTTTAAGACAGCATGTAAAAACTGGACTCAACTGCTACACAGTGGACACAGCCAAGCCTTTCATGCTGAATCATTAAATTGGTGCACACCTATAGGAAGGTTAATCCCTTAAGGAACCCCACCACATTCCAGCAGGCAGCGATTCCAGGCTGGGACAGGTTATGGAAGTGTGCACTAGAGGGTGCTCCATATGCTGATACTACTCAGCTGTTTCCACCACAGACTTGGCTTGTGCACTGGAGCAAGTGATCAACTGTTGATGAAGCTGAGTTTGTTGAGGCTTATGTTGACCAGTTGGCGGAAGCAATGGGAAGAGCTGACAAGGGATACATAGTAGAGGGAGTCCATTCCCATTTGGGACTCTGGAAACCAAGACAATCTATCCAAGACTACTAACACTAGAATGAAATGTGTTCAGGGGCCTTTTTCCAATTGCACCTGGTACCTTCTTTTTACTGTGGACCCTAAGACTACTGTAATAGTTTTTATTTAGGGCTATTTAAACAGAAATGCCACCTCAGCTGTTCCATAACTTAAACGTTACATAGCCCAAATCTTGCTAACTTCAATGGGATTTTAAGTTAAGGCATGTAGGACTTGGCCAGTGTTAGAAAGACTCATGGTTAAAAATCTAATCAGAACGTTGGTTACACTATTATTGACATTTGAAAACCCACCACCACTCAAACCTCTTAATATTAGACTACAGCAGATTTGTAAATACAAAAGCAAGTTTTGCTAACCTTGATGAGTTCAAGGTCACACTGCCCCCTCTCATAAGCAACACAGGCCAAATGAGGGTCCCTTTTTTCACAGTATTTGCCTACAACACAGCTGTCATAGTATGGGTTCTCCCGGAGAAACCGCTCAGGATTATTGTTACTGTCAATGTAGATTTTAGCCAGAGCATTGTGGGTGGCAGGTTCTTCACAGCCTTCATGAATTCTAGATTCCAGCCATGGCAGCAGCAACTTAAGCCTTTTGGGGAAAATAAAGTTTGTTAAGTTTGCAGACCAAATGTGCTACTAAATATTTCAATTTGATTCCTTAACTTGAGAGGAGTGCCAGCAAACTTTAAGGTCAAGGTTGTTCCCCAGAAAGGCTGTGGTCCCAGTATATTGGTCTCCTGGATCAAATCATTCTAACCTTGACTGATCTACAAAATAACCCATTTAAGGTTTAAAATGCCCCTAAGCTTTTCATTAAGGGGCATGCATACAGACTATTTGGAGTTTCTCTAATCCTTTTAAAGGAAAAAAAAAAATCTTGATAGGAAGGATGGAGGGGAGAGACTGGAAGAAACCTAGTCATAGGTCAAATAGAGATAGTGCTTCTGGAGCCATAGGTGCCTCAAGAATGCTTGTTTAGAGTAAAACCTAACTGATGAAAGCAGTTTCAGTGTACAGGTGATCTGTGCACAGTAAGTCCCTCAGAGGAGAGTTCACTTCAAAAATACTGTACTCCTTTAACAAGTTGAGAGTAGGGCATATGGAACATGCTATACATCAACTGGGAAACTGCTGCAAAGTGTAATGTTAAAGTGGCTGTACTGGGAGAGGACAGAGTCAGAAAAGGATTGATAACTCAGGAAGCAGCAAGGGTAGATGAACACAAGTACATCAGAATAGTTTAAACCCAAAGTTTAAAATAGGGGAAGCTAGAGCAAAAACTTGAGGTGGTAGGGAAAAAAAATTAAAAACAGTAGGAAAAGAGCTTTAGTAACTGACTTTTGGGTTTATGACTACTGTAACCTTCTGCTTAGGTTAAGGACAGAATTAACCAGACCACAGATATTTTCAGTAGGGTAAGATAGGAGCAAAATGAACTTTGCAAGTGTTAAGAATGGCAAGGTTTATTAGGAGAGAAGAGAGTCATTTATGCTTTAAGTTTAAATGATATAGTGAAAGGATACTTCATGGATTCCATACTTCTAGTATTGTAGAAATAGTTTGTGGAAGTTTTCAGAACAAGATGTTTTGGCAAATTCTTGGTTGTGATTAGGATTTGAGCCTAGTGGACACTTATTTTTATAGCTAGTGCACCCTGTATGATATTAGTTTCCTGGTCCCACTACCTACAGGAAAAAAAAAAATGCAGCAAAAACCAAGTCCTTCAGCTGACAGACAATGCTCTGCGATGGCTTTTTAGGCTTTCCTGTTAGAAAGATTTATTTCTTTTCTTCCCTGAATTTGAGGAAGTGGGAGAGAGGAACCACATTGTCTCAACATTTGCAATATCTTGCCCCTTCTCCATTCCTGTTCTACTAAGCTAATCAAAGTCATTGTGTGTTTTTATACATACATTCTCCTGATCACTACATGTATACTTCCCTACAATTAGCTATTTGTTCTAGTCAAGCACTGTGTCAAAACTCAAGTCTAGACATGGGGTTGTTTCTTTTCTCCCATTACACAAGGCTGAGTAATCTTCCTGATCCCATATTCATGAATGGGACAAAATAGTGAGCTATTCAGATTTGAAGACTGCCATATATGGTCTGAATTATCAATGAATGTGATACTGTGACACCCTCTTACATGCTGTACTCATGTGTCTGAAACTCCACATGCAGAATTCCTTTGCTTACTCAAGAGAACTGCCCCACATTAGTGAGCATTAATTCATTTCATGATTTTTACTTCGATCTTTCAAAATGGGATTGACTTAGAGCAACGAATGCAACTCTGGTATACCAAGGGGGAAGCCTTTTACTGGAGCAAAATGGAATGACTGTTTATACCAAGTACCTTTATATTCTATTCTTACCTATTTCTTTTTTCCACTTCAGCCACCAGCTCATCAGTTGAGAACTGGCCTCGAACCACCATGATCAAGTTCTTAATAACATCTTCAGAACAATCCACATCAAGAAGCCCTCCAATCACTGCTGGTATACGACTTGGATTCACCTAGAATAAACCACCATAAGAATGGTTTCTGGACTGTGCCATAACTGGAGGGATTTTTTAAAAAAACAATTCTTTAATGTTTAGAAATGTAGGAAACAGGACTACCA
Source organism: Trachemys scripta elegans (assembly GCF_013100865.1). Taxonomy (NCBI): domain Eukaryota; kingdom Metazoa; phylum Chordata; order Testudines; family Emydidae; genus Trachemys; species Trachemys scripta. The sequence continues at coordinate 18,586,570 of NC_048312.1, read as the reverse complement.
TAGTTAGTTGTCTGATGTGTTCTTAAGTTAATCCATCACTAAATTGGTGTTAACCAGCAATATTCTACAAAGCTCACCAAAAGACTAGTCATAGTTACCTGAGACGGACCCCTTCTCCCCCCAAAATCTAATCCGGAACATACTTTAGTGACAAACTTCCCCAGCCTAAGTGCTGGGGAAATAGCATTCCTTGGTTTCATATATCAGAGTGATCAATAAGCCTAAATTGTTATAGCAATATGTGAGAGAGAGAGAGAGAGAGAGAGAGAGAGAGAATTAGGCAACACTTTGTTGAATTCTTGGTGTTTCATTCTGCTCTACTAGCCAATAAGAAGATTTTAAGTCTTATGGGGCTGAACCACTTCTGAACTACAGAGCCTCAGGTAAACCAAAGCTCCCACTATACAGGCTGGACCCTTTCTCGGAGTTTATTCTTTAGAAGAGATTGTATTTTACCTTCTGAACATAGATCTCTATGTACTTCTGCAGGTTGTTGCGGTATAAGTAGAGAACCAGGTCATGAACAAAGTCAAATCTATCACAAACAATGATCAGAGGAAGCTGGTCTGTGAGCTTGGCCTCCTGTATGTTTGGGGGGAGGGAAATGGAAAGGAGTTGAAAAGGAAGAAAAACAAAAACATAAGTCACTATCTTTACAAATTATGCGGGGATGTGAGCAGAGACCCTTAACTGTTTTCCTAATTTAGGACCAGCAAAAGGCTACCATTCAGAAAAATGCTGACTCTAAATTGACTGCAGTCTGATCCTTTGATACAATTAAAGAGCCCATCATAGACAGCCAAATGAGGTGCATTTCTACTTTAAAGGGCAAGGGTTTTTTTGTTTTTTAAAGTAAAGTAGTTATTAGCAAATCCTGGATGCACTTAGATATCTACCTTTAGAGGTCTTGGCTGAGAGTGGATGCTCAGCACTTTGAGAGTCAGGCCCCTTAAAAGGAGTCTGAAGTTGGACACCCAGAATCACTTAAAACAGGGTTAAGAATCTGGAAGCCAAAAGTTCAAGCAAGAAAGAACATGCACCTGGGCCAAGCTGCATAAATGTCACTTTCCCCCCCACTCTTATAGAATGGCCAGTAAAAAGCCTGATTTGATTAATAAAGTGAGTCAGTGGAAGTAAGTTCCCCCTGAAACTTGGGCAAGCATAACACAACAAACATCCTTGAGTTCTGCTAAAAAGGATCTGGGGGTTATAGCGGATCACAAATTGAATATGAGCTACCTTGATGCAATTGCAAAAAACACCCACAAACACACGCCATTCTTGGGTGTAATGACAGGAGAGCGGCATGTAAGACATGGAGAGTTGTCCTGCTATACTTGGCACTGGTGAAGCCTGGGCTGGAAGATCGTGCCCAAAATTGGACAGTGAACTTTAGGAAAGGTGGACAAACCCAAGAACGTCCGGGGCAAGCAAAAATATAGTCAGGAGGTCTAGAAGACCTGGACTTCTGAGGAAAGTTTACTTTTCTACTATTACTATTCTAGCCAACAGTCAGGAAAATTACCTTGAGAAAATTCTTCACTCGTTCAGGGTTATAGCAGTTACTTTCACGGCAGATCCTTTCTACCTCCTTAATTTGACCCGTCTTGCAGGCTGCCTGGATATATTTGAAGTGGACATCTGGATCCTGGCTGAAGTTCACAATAGAACCCAGGAAATAAAACAATCCTAGAAAGAAGCAGAGGTTACCTACTTATAGCTATGAACATTTAGAGTTTGACTCATCACCTAGATAAGGAGTTGTATGCTTTGATAATTTAGTCTGAATAAGGAAGGAAGCCACTGATAAGTGGTGAGACAGGACAGGTGAATTTAAATAGTCCCACAATAGTCTCAAAGGAAAGCTGCCAACAGGAATACTCAGACTGTCAGCTACGCATATGGTTGCCTTCCTCCACCCAGATATGTACATCTCCAGGAGAGCATCATAGTAACTAGGTGTCTTCTGCAAAACAGTTGCAAGCACCAGATACAGTAAACCTAACGCTTGGTTCAAACTGAAAGACTGAGTACTAGTAAGCCAGTCAACTCTCCTTCCATCTCAAAAACAGATTGAAAGCAAGTACCTTCCTCAGAACATAAGGGCACCTCACCTTCATAACTTTTAAAAGATTCAAAAAGCTCCACAAGAGACTGGGTGCCAAGCTGCTCATGGTATTTAGAAGCTACTTGCACACACAGCTGTAGGTTTTGTCGGATGTTGGCCGATAGCATAGCACGCAGACATTCCACAGAGTCCTCAACTGACAGAGAGCCAAAGAAGTTTACAAGCCACTAAGAACAAAAGTTAAAATGGTTTTAGAAGTTGTATACACCTCGCTGAACAGCAGGGGAAGTAGTAATTATATTCTGCATGGTTGGCAGGTGGAAACATATGTACTTGTCTCAGATGTGCCACAGGAGGGAGTGTGTACTTGGAAGAATTTGGGAATGACAATAGTGCTGTTTAACCCTCCTAAAAATTAAGGATAGCAACAAGGACTCTGCTACACATGACCTCATAGTTCATTAAGTCAAATATTCTGTTTTGAACACCCATGTGATTTTGTTGTGGGCAAGAATTAGTTTCACCAGGTAGGCGTTTTTGCTGCCAAGAGATTGATTTCAGGTTTAGAATGGCTACTGGCAATGTAGACTGGGTTTGAATGATTAAAGTTTTCCTCAAGTTAATTACAGATGTATGGCTGAACACCTACTGGCCAGTCACTGAAGCTTCTCATTTGAGCTCGTCTAGGGCAGTGACTCCCAACCTTTCCAGACTACCGTGCCCCTTTCAGGAGTCTGATTTGTCTTACACACCCCAAGTTTCACCTCACTTAAAAGCTACTTGCTTAACCCCACCCCCAAAAAATCAGACAAAAATATATAGAAGTGTCACAGCACACTATTACTGAAAAATTGCTTACCTTCTCATTTTTACCATATTATAATAAATCAATTGGAATGTAAATATTGTACTTACATTTCAGTGTATAGTAAGTATATAGAGCAGTATAAACAAGCCATTGTCTGTATGACATTTTAGTTTGTACTGACATTGCTATTGCTTTTTGTGTAGCCTGTTGTAATACTAGGCAAATATCTAGATGAGTTGCTGTACCCTGTGGAAGACCTCTGTATCTCCAGGGATACATGTACCCCTGGTTGAGAACCATGGGTCTAGGGGATTTCATTACATGTGCTTGCAATGTTTAATGTATTACTTTAAGCTTTCCCGCTGAAAAGGGAATTAGTTTATGGATAGGTAAGTGACAGGAGAAATTTAGTTACATTTAACCCACAAAGTAAAATTCAGCTGAAACTAGTCTTACCTCAGGGTTTAAGAGGTGAGTGTGAACTACAGCTCGCTTTATATCATAGAGATCAGTGTAGTGCTCCAATGCTCTCTGTAGCAAGCCTGCCTTTTCACATAACTGGGCAATATGAGCACGATCATAGAGTGTAAACATCTGGTTTCCAAGGATGGCATCTGCAACCTAAGAGGATACGATATGTTGTTGAACTTTAAGCTTCCAGTTTCCATCCACAATCAAGATGTAATGTTATCATGCAAGGAAACTACATAAAAAGGAGAGTTTCTGGGAAACAGATCACAGAGTAACCATTAAAGTCAGTTACACTGCACTTCTACAGATGTTTATTCTAAAATATCACTTTACAACACCCTTACAATAGGTATCTGCACATCCACCCTTTCACTCTCCACAGTAATGCTTTGTCTCAACTATGCCTGTAGCTGGAGACTGCTACCATCAAAAGCATTGTTTTCTAAATGGCTGGAGTTCTTGAAAAAACAAGCAAATTTTTAGAAGGGGTGAAGGAGACTTATTTTAAGGAGACTAGATTGAGGAATCTTACCTGTGGTGCATGAATCAGATTCATTTCCAACAGACGTGTCTGAAGGTGTCCTTCAGCAGGGCGATTATTCTTCAAAGCATCCAACAAGAAGGAAGTGCACTGCTGAATGAGACTGTTCTCCATGAATACATCTACGATCTGAAGTGGACAGTAATCAAATCAGTCATTCACCCACATAAGTTCTTATACAATTTTGAATATAAGTCAGGAGTATTGAAGCTGATCCTCAAAGGAGCCATCTCACAACATATGCAGCACCTCTATGTAAACAACTAGTTATGTTAAAGCTTCCAGCATTGTACTACAGTAGTAGTGTTTCTACTTACATTTTACCTTTTGAGAGTGTTCTCAAACTGTCTTCCCTTAAAATGTTTTTATTCACTGTATCAGGGAGAGTTCAGACTTGTACTTTTAGTGTCTGAATTTGATGACAGAGGTCATGTTGGCTGATGTGTCAAACAAGTATTTGGTAACCAGTAAGTGAAGCAAGTTTGATAGATTTATGTACAAGTTATAGTCTTCTACTTCATAAGTAGAAGACTATAACTTGTACATAAATCTATTTCCCCAAAGAAAAAAGGATTTCAATATCAAGTGCCCATTTGTTTTACAATAAAAAACACAAAAAGCTATAATCTAGATCAGTCTCTGGGGACTAGTTTACCTACTGAATGGAAGTCTTCCCCCCCTTCTCCCCCACAATTAGGGCTAACAGCAGCCGCCTTCTTGACTTTGAAGCTTGGCAATCTCCATCAATCAGCGTAACAAACTTGCAATGTAGGAGGTGTTGTTCTCCTTGTGAAAGCCAAGAAGATCTGCAGAACTCTAGCTTCAGAATTGGCTGGAGATTAACAGCATGCCAGATTACAGGAAGTATTACTAGAAATACTGTATGGCCATAGGCCAGCCCAATCAAGCTAATTCAAATACTAGGCGTATAGCAAAGTTCACTGGATTGGACTTTATTTTACAAACACATCATTAGTTTCAGCTGGGACTACGTGTCCATTAAACTAAGTCCTTACCAGTTGCAAGTTTTTACCTGGTTAATATTAGCCAGGGGCTCCTCATCCTGCACCAACATTTGAGAGAACTGTAGTCCCTGTTCTGGGCTGACTCTCATCACGCTTCTCAACAAGAAGATCCAGTCTGGCGTATATCCAACCTAGAACAATTACACAATTTTAACAGTTAAAGCTCCCTGGAAATGCTTAGGAATTTACAAGATTTTGCTCCCAAGTTCATACTTTAGTACAGTGACGCCTGCTGCAGACATGTTTATTCCCAGCACAATGCAACCTACTCACACAAGACTATCTCATCCCAAGCTGTGAAAATAGTGAGTTTAAAGTTTCCACATACACTGATAATTAAGATATAACAGTGTAGACTAGCCTTATGTTTCCAGTTGGGGAAGACACAGATGCTCAGTCTCTACACTTGAAGACTAGTTTGTGGGGAATGCTTTAGACCAACTGCTGTCCAAAGTTTAAGGTGGGGAGACAAAGAAAAAGTTACTGTATTTGTGACCACACAAATGAAACTGCAGATCTTATCTATCAAGTTCAGTCTCCATTATATGGCTGGTCTAAGACCATGTTCTCCAGTGTTCCAAAATTGAGAGTTTTGAGAGTTCAGATTCTTTGTGGGCTAAGCTGATGCTTCGTCCTGCCACGGGACAGAACTGCATCATGGTTCATTTAGAAAGGAGTGTCATGACATGAAAAATTGAGCAAGGCAGCTCTCAACTCATTATCAGTTTTACAGACTCTGGAATGTTTAAGGCCTTGTCTTATCTCATGGAAGATACCCAGAGTATGTCCAGCTTAGAGTACTGCACACAGATGTGTACTGGGAGTCTAGCAGTAGAGGTATTACACAATCTTACACCTTTAACAAAAACATTTACCTTTTTGGCATAGAGCACTATTTTCTGGAATTGACCAGTTTCTGCAAAGCACTGAATGACTTTGTTTGGCACATTAGCACGAAGGTAAACACTGAGTGCAAGGGTTGGATCAGCGGTCTTCACCAGGTCTCCTAGTTCCTCAGAGCACTCCAGCTGAAAGCAGAAGTAGCATTTGATCAGGCAGAACAGAGAAGAGACAGATAGTTGGTTCATCTCCACTAAGTACATAAACATGTGCCAGTAGACTGCTATAAGAGACACACTGCTGCATTAAGTTTAACCAAAAAACATTTGCCTACCTTATCTTCCTTCAGCCATTTCTCCAGGAGCTGCTTGCGTCCTTGTTGCAGGACAGGACGGCAGAGTTCTAAAGATTCAAATTTGTTAAGTTGTCCTTGATCAAGCAAGATACCAAAGTACTGCAGCAAGGGAGAGGCCTGCCCGGGCTGGGCTGGTACACTCTGGAACTTCCTGATAGTATCACTGGTACGCAGGATTCCCTGAAAGATACCGGGAAGGGGAAGAGACCCAAGATTTAAAAAAAAGGTTTCAGTTACATCCATTTGAATAATCCTTGCCTTTTTCGGTACCTAAACTATTTGCATAGTAGCCAACTCAAAACATGCCGATGTGTTGGGTATTTTTAATTTGCAATCAGTTCTTTGATCCAACAAGCGCAGCTTTTAATTGTGCTCTTCTCTGTATACTATGCCCAACCTAGAATGTAGCTGTTAGTGAAAAGCTATTCCTCTTCTGTAGGGTCCACAACAAGCTAGATTCTTCAACCAGAAACATCTTTACTAGTTTACTCTTTGTACATCAAGTTTAACTCAAAGATAATTTGGTTAAGATAAAGACATTTGACTGAAAGTGCAGTAACTGCCAAGTGGCAGAGTTAGTGGTGTATTTAGGATGTTAGAATAAGCATCACCTTAAATCCTTAGTCTTCATCTTTGAAAGCACTCACCTTTGGTGCAGATGCTGCCACTTTAGCAGCTTCTGCATAGCTTCCTTGTGCAAAGAGTGTATTGAACTTTCTGGCAAACAGTTCCTCGGCCCCAGCCAGGTTACTGCGGATAGCCATACGCAGACCCAGGTCTGGATTCTGGAGAACGTTAGTAGCATAGTTCACAATGTTATCTTCTTCAACACAAACTGAAAGCACCTGGAAAGGATAAAAAAGCCTTAACAGGAGCATCCTGCTGAAAACAGCAGCTCAAAGTAATAGAGCAAAGGAATTAAGAGTCCAAGAAGCTCATCAGTAAACGTAGATAAAGCTATAGTTCCTCTATTGCTGTTGTTTTGGGTCTTAGACCTCAGCTTGTCAGTCTACCCATTGTCTAAAAGTGCAACCTATAATGGAGGGCAATTTCACCACATTGTTTCTTCCTACTATTCTAAAGTTTTGTATGCCTTTTAAGGCTATACAAGCTCTTTGAGGAAAGGGCCATCTGTTATGTTTGTACAGTGCCCTTCACAATTGGGCCGAGGCCTCTAGTATTGCACACTGCAGTAGGTAATGCTAATCTGAAGTTTGCTGAGTGTGTAATGGCTCACTTTGAGGTATGCATTGCTGGCATACCTTAATATATCCAATAATCAGCAACATTATAGGTGGCAAATAAGTGTTAAAACCGTTTCAGGTGCTAGATTTCCACTAAGATTTAATTAAGAGAAGTTTTACATCATAAGTCTGGAGATGCCTGTTCTCTAAGCAGCTATTCAGTGGCACACCTTTTGCACATTAAAAGGAACTTTTCCATTCCAAGTACATGCTAGTGTTGCAAGTTGGCATGCTGAGTGTCTTGGATTGTGGTAACAATTTTCTACATGGTCTAAATACAGTCAAGTCACAGCACGTTTCCTTGCCATTTCCCATCAGACTAAAAGGAGAGGAAGGCTGAGAAGTTGTCAAACCACTGCAAGAAAATATGTGGCCAGATACAGGGAAGCCAGGCATTGCATTCACTAAACAACAATGAACAAACCATGACAACCTTGAGCTGTCTGCCATATGCACTATAGTTGTCTTGTAAAACAATTTTGCTCAAAACTGGGAGAGCAGTTTACCCAAGTTCAGTAAGGAGTTGTGGGAACAGAATGTTCTTCTGTGTGTTCCTCCTTACACTACAAAACATTACTGCACACTTTTTCCTGTACAGCTGTGGCAGTGTAAATCAAAGGTCTGAGATCTTGTTATCTAAAGTAGTATGGTACTCTTGATTAGATAGTGGTACTGACTGTGCCTTTAGCTGTCCTGTGCAAAAGTCACTAGGGTATTCCTATACACAGAGGCTCAAGAGTAGACAGGACTAAATTTACCTGTCCTTTTTTATTCACACCAATAATGCCAGAGGAAGGTTCATGAGGAGCAGTTACAAAGATTGTGTCAGCACTAATACGGTTCATGTAAATACACACTCCAGATTCCAAGTCATACATGTGAATGTATCCATACTTCGTAATCAGGTAGATAACGCCATGCTTAGTTCCAATCTGCCAAAAGGGAAAGAATTAGGAACATTTGAATATAGTTTAAGTGAACTGTCAAAATACAAGCTACTAGAAACTTAAGGCAGTGCTGTGTAGCAGGAGAATATTCTCACTACATGGTTTAGTTGGCGAAAGGTGAAGATGCAGCTGTAAGCTCTCAGGTTGCAAGGAAGGAGTGTAACAATCCTGTTGGTCACTTACAGAGCTGTAATTCCATACTAGTGGCAGGCAGAAGACAAGACATTGGTCTCCAGGGTAGAAGTTAAGATATCCCATGCATGGCTAAGCTAGGATGTTGATTATACAAGCTAGAATATCTGCATTAAGAGCTTCAGTTAACATGAAAACTAGTGCTACAATCCCGTTCTTTTCTAGGAAGGCCAGCCAGATTGGAATAGCTAGAGAAGTCAGTCAACTAACCTAAAAATGTCAAATGTAGTTGTAAAATTATGCAAGTCTCACTTTGAGACATGTCAAGTAGTGGTGTTGAGAGATGGCTTTATGACTGAAAGCCTCAACTGGAAGTAGTCACCAGTATACAACTGCTTGTGAAATTTTTTAATCCACTGATACTATTAGGTCAAGAGGCAGCTGTCTATTGTTACCCAAGATCAGTCTCAAAATTGCTCACTATAGCTAGTCATCTGAAATTAAACAAGTATCTTCTGCTAAAATTGGACTATGCTAGCTAGCAATTTCACATCCATGACAGCCAAAGATGTTATTTTAGCACTTTTGCCTCTGAACATATGTCGTTTTCCACTATACTTTGCAAATCTGGTCAAAAGATGACTGACTCCCTTTATGCAAGTTCTCAAATCATGATGGGGGAGACATGATGCGATCAAGGAGAAAGTCTGTCAGAGCCAGAATTAGGTTTCTGCAGTTCTTATTCCCAGCTCTATCCCCAAATCACAAAACTACAGCTCATTTCAGCAGACTTTAATAGTATGTTTGTATTTGGACAGGTAGGAGAATTTCTGAAATAGAATGCTCATGTGTAACAGCAACTTGAGTTTTTGTATCCAGTGAGGTGCTTTTTATTGCTAGTTCAATTTTTACAGAAGTGGGTTGGAAGCAGTTTTGGAGTACTAAATTTGAGAAGTATCACCTATGTGGGGTGGTCTTCCCCGTGCTACCCTTCAGATCTCTACCTTTAGAGTGAGCTATGCTTCCAGCATTGGTTGTGTTATGGAAGAATAAAATCCATGGCTGATTTGACAGCAACATCTATGAAGCAATGGTGAAGTCACTCTTTACAGGGAAGGCTCTGACTGATGCTATTTAAAGTGAGGTTTATGGATTCCTAAAGGACTCAGTTCATAAAATGGAGAATTAGATTTTCCACACAGACTGAAATTTTAGCCAAAAAAATCTTTATCATCAAGAGTGTTTGGTCAAAGTCAGTTCTCATTTTGGTCCAAATTCTCTTATTTTTAGGAGACTGTTTTGGCTTTCAAATGCCCCAAACTTTGAATTCCCCATGAAAAAAAGTGTTTTTTAATCAGCTGTCTCTATGTGCAAGTCTACATAAAAAGTAAATATCACCACTGAAAACATGGCCTGAAGTGAATGCATCTTCTTGGACGAGGAAGAAGAACAGAGGTCACTTATTCTAGGATTCTATTCAGAGATGTGCCATATATATATTACATCCACCTATCCTCCACCACAGAGGCATGTGAAATGCTATTATACATGCCTATGTTGGCCAGTTCATGAGCAGCTTTACATGGGTTTAGTGTGCACTCTTGTATACCTTACCTGCATTGCCACAGGGAAGTCTGTCTGAGCCTCAGGAGGGAAAAACACATCAACAGCTTTCTTTACAAAGGGCTGGTTTCCAGTAGCAGGTTGACCTACTTCTATTATATGCAGCTGGGAAGAAGGAATTGCATGTCACCAAGACAAAGTTTGCGCAAAATCCTGCTAAGAAACAAGTTGATCCTCTATCCAACCAATGCTTCCCAAACAGGCTACAAACCAGGCAATTAGCTATTTCAATACCTTTTATGCAACTTACCCATGAAGCTTTTCAGCCAATATTCATGATTCTAGAACTTGAGATGTCCAAGATGCTTGTTTTAATAAAAACTCTTAAAGCGGGAGAGAACCTCTGTGCTTTTGATAAAACCCATTTCTCACTTTCCAAATCATTAGTCATAAAGCACTGCCTAGACACATTAAAAAAGTGCCAGCCTTGTTCTAAGACACCATTGCTGCCATCTCTTGGATTAGGCAGTTTCAGATGTACTCAATCTTGAACAGTTCAATATAAGAGCAAAAGGTTTGCCATGGACAAGTTGTCAAGATTTTAGTCCAAAAAAATTGTGTTTGGTCTTTCCAGGGATGTTGCATCTTGTAAGAAGCTATTGAAATATTATTCAGCCCATTAAACTCAAGTAGTTATTCTCCACACTACAGGGCAGCTTAGCAAGTGTGGCACATTGTATTTTGTGATCTTTTAGAACGTTTGATCAAAACTCCATCAACTTTAAAAATTTAAGACACAAAAATCTAACTTCTTCAGAGTCAATACTTGAGACTCAGTTAGGCTTTAGCTTTTCAACAAGGCTGCTATATTATAATTGCCATCAATTTAAGGCCTACAAGAGGCAGAGTGAGCTTGTTCAGCTGAGAACCATGCTACAAGATGTGAGAGCTTTATTCAGATTGAGAGTCAAGGCACCTTTAGACTCAGGTATTTCACTGCCTTCAATATTTACATTAGTTTTATGAAGTTCCTTAAAAAAAAGGCAGAAGAAGATTACTTCACAGTAAAACAAAGCCTTGACTGAACAAACAGCGCCCACTTTTTTACAGCCACCATTCCTCCAAAACAAGGGGTCAACTTTGTTTAATTTAATCAGTGCAACCCTACTGAAGTCAATTGCATTAAATTAACAATTAGAAGTATTTAACAACTGGTCTTAATTTGTAAAGCTTCTAGTGGTAACTGAAAGATTTAAGGTTACTGATAATTTACATTAGCTTGAAAGTAGTCAGTATGGTTTATAAATTTTACCTTGCCTCCTGCAGGGCTCCGTACAGCAAAACAGAAGAGCGTGGAAGGCTTGGAGTTTCCTTCAATTTTGAATTCTGCAAAGGCTGCTGCATGACCCTCTATAGGTTGGGAAACCTTCCTATCAACTGAGTACAACTGCATTGCACCAACCACACGATTTTGCTAATGATATGGGCGGGGGAGAGAGGGGAAGAGGGAGAAGGAGAAGTACTTAAGAGTTGCATATGCATCAAGAACATAGGAATTGAACCACTAACACTTTCAGAACAGAAGCAAAAAACAAAATTTTTTACTATGCTGTACATCCTTCTGAAAGGAAAGGCTAGAAAACATTCTTCTGGAAAAAGGTCTCCCACCTACTGCAGAACACTCTTGAAATAAGGTTTAAGTTTTGTTAAACAGGAGGAACTACAGTCAGTATGAAATGAAAACAAGTGCTTGTTCCAATTTTGACCTATTTTCCTGCACAGTTCTCAGATTTATACCTGTATTCATAATGCACTTTTCCTGTATACTATTCTGAAGAGTCCCTTACCTGGGCTGAAATTCCTATTAGGAGTAGCCATTTTTGGTGTTCATCTGTCCTGTAGTTGATGATTTGGCAGCCTGCAAGACTAGCATGCCTGTCAAACATCTTTTGGGGCTGAGATTCTCCCTCCATGCTCCAATGAAAGACTGCTGTCTCTGTCACCAAGGCAACTGTGTTTACTGATATCCACTTCCAGAAGATCACTTCCTCTGCCATAGTATGGGCTTTCATTTTACTTTTCATCTCAATGTTAAAGATCTGAAGTGTCTTCCCTGCTGGTGTGGGAGATACAAAAGAATCACAGACCTCTGGACATTAAATTATACTCAGCCCTATAATTTGCGTGTATTGGGAGGCATGTTTAGAATGTTTAGCTGCAAACAGCTAGTTTTCCAGTTTAAACATTCCAATAAAGATGAGTAGAATAAAGATAGGGCAAAACTATGGCAACTTAACAGAATGTCTTCAGCTACAGCTTAGGCCATTTCAATGATCTTGTAACAGATGCTGCACCACACAGATGTAACATTAATTTCTGCACAGGCAATGAACACTTTATGGCAACATGTTTTAAATACAAGTTTCCTCTTTACTGGGTCCTAGAGAAGTGAGTCAATGGAGACAGACAAGTCCTGACTTACGAAGTAAGACTGGGCTGATCCGATAACACTTTACAGCAAGTCACAAGTAACTGCCTCATCAAGATTAAACTATAGCCAAGTGCCTACAGCTACACAGATACGAAGTTACACTCCTTTGTGTGCATATTTCCTTTTGAGTGTGGTATAATCAGTGAGCAAGTAGCACTGGCATATCAAGCTGACTATCTTGATAAGTGGTTCAATAGTGAAGTTAGAGATTAAAGATATAGGTCATACTTCATAATCTCTAGTGAAAGTATGTACAGTATTCCAATCAGCATGCCTCTGCTTATTTTGGTATTTATTAGCTCACATTTGGAAAGTTCAAAGTTTACAGTAGTGTCAGAACCTAACATCTGCTTCAAAGGAATCTTACTTTAAGACAAGTGAGGCAGGCTCTCCATGTGCCATTTAAATGGTCTAATTAAATATACCCAGTTCCTCCAACTTGTATACTACACTAGTGTCTGCCCATATTCCCACTTTAAAGGAAAAGTTACAGGTTCTGTAGTCACTTACATTGTCCCTTGTTTATGGAGCAGATCTGGCTCTGTAAAAGTATCTGTTTGTAAGGGCATGTCTACTCATACCTCTGGAGCGATTGATCACTCCAGGGGTTGATTTATCACGTCTAGGGAAGATGCGATAAATTGACCACCAAGCACTTCTCCCATCAACTCCAGTACTCCACTTGAGTGGGAAGCAGAGGTGAAATCAGCAGTCGACCTACCACAGTGAAGACATTGTGGTAAGTATGTTATTCACATAGCTGAAGTTGTGTAACTTAGATTGATCCCCCACAGTGTAGACCAGGTCTTAGAAAGCACAATAGTTGGATAGGCTGCAATTAGTTTAGAGTGCAAATATTTTAGCTTCCACCAAGCAAGAACAAAAAAAAACCCACCATTGCCAGTTTAGGGTTCAAGATTTCCAGGGATGAATCTACCATGCTAAATAGATGGGGAGGGGCTTAGATTTTTATGAAAATGCCTTGCTACCTTCCATGCAGAAGCCCTGTAAGCTTAGTTTTAACTTCATTCCTTTCATCCAAGAGAAGCCAGATGAGAATTAATTTCACATTGTTTTAATTCTTAATGGCCTAGCCTGACTTGCAGTGGTTAGATATGATTATGGAGCTGCAAACTGATTCCCATTCCAATAAGAGGGTTAGTAATATTTAACTAGGATATTCGCTAGTGGGCAGCAATTAAACAGTAATTTAAATAGAGATTTTCCTTTTATATGTGGGGTGGGAAAAGCGTAAACTGCAGCCTGGAGCCAAGACAGCATTGTCTAAGATATGACTATTGCATGAATGTGGGTCTCTCGGGAACAGAATACCAGATAAATTGTAACTGCTAGTTCCTGGATAGTCCTAGTAACTGGTTGAGTTAGTTATTTTTCCCAAAAAGGGTAAAGTGGGTTTCCCTTTAATGAAGCAGAAACTCAGACGATTCCAGAAGACACATTACCCAAATGGCAGCTTATAAGCTGCCAAAGCACCCCTAACCATCTTCTTTCAAACAAGGCATTACCCAGAAAGACTTGCCCTAACTTTACACTATAAAGCTTAAAGATTTGTTTCAAAGTCTTCTGCATAGCTACATACTAAAAGCCCTACACATGACACTAAGACGGAGTTACCTTCAGTGATATAGTGACTTATGCTATCAGACGCCATATGATTACAGAGACTTCAAGAAGCAGAACACTGCTACATTATCTTCTGTCTATGTAGGTTAGAGACCTCCTCTGGCAGAAGCTGCTAAGTGATTATGAAAGCATCCTACTCTCAGCCTCCTCTGGAAACTTTAGTTTCACATTTAGGAGGGCTACAGAGATTTATGAATTGCTGTAGCCTCAAATGAAGATATTAGCAGGATTAAGGCAAGCTAATTTTGATCAGAGTGTCTTTATGTATATAAAGGAAGGACACCCAGACTGTCTTCTGGGCTTTTAAGTTTCCAGCTCAAGTCATCCTGGCATCACTATTTCAGAATGGAGGATCTGGATCAGCTATGCCTAAAGTGCATATTTAATGTCTACATCTAGAAGCAATTCTAACTACTGTGCTCTAACATTTGAAAAAGTACTTGTTTTAGAAGTGCAGAATACTCAGCTAAATGATCCCTGATCTAATGGACAAAATGAGCAGTGGCAATCATGGTATATCTTAAAATGAAAGAAAACTATACTCTAGGTCTGAATTTTACAGACCCTAATCACTGGGTAACAGACTTGTTTAGGAGAGCCTTCCTCTTCTTATATCCAGCACTGCATTCAGGGGCAAGTTGTAGTATGGTGTTATAGTTTTCATCTAATTATCCAAGTAACATTTATTGGAATGGTTAACTTTCTGCTTTAAGGAGTTAGGACAGAGGCAAGTGTCACAAGATTTTTGCTCTTCTACCCCAATATCCCATTAGCTTACTTGTCCAAGACTTGCAACAGATAGTATCCTCAAAAGGATTAGGCCCAAACTCAAATTTTAAACATTAAGTGACTTAAAAAACCCACCGGCATTCAGTTGCCTTGTCAATGCAAGTCTGAATTTCCTCAGTCTACTTATAAGAAAAGTCCTCTCTACTAGAGAGAGAAGAATGTACGTTTCTATAAGACCAGAGCATGAAATTGCATTTTTACATTCCCATGATTAATGTATGGAAATGCGGTCTGAAAAAACTGCATTCCCTACTTGTTTTGTGCTTTTGTGGTACAGAACATAGCAAGAGAAAGAAATACATGGATACAAAGACAAAAAAAAGTGTTATACTTAGAACACTAGGGGAATGCTACATGCAATCCAGAAATGCAATTTTTATGCATTTATACCACACCCCATAATAGTTGCTAATTTTAGAAATATTTCATTTCCCATTGGAGATTGAGATTGTACATTCTGTTGCTCATAATTTGAGCATTAGTGAGCAATTCAGTCATGGTGCATACTTTTATAAAAAAGGTACAGTATGTAACAGCTTAGACTGCTGTCTTCACAATCCATCAGCAGGGAAAGTTTGGCTTGCTCTACCCTTTAGTCAGGGAGCAAAGTATTAAATGCTAGAGAAAGTCTGATCTAGTCTACATTTTTGGGAAACTGGATTTTTATGAAAGAAAGTCATATTGTTGTAATTCCATAGTTTATGTACCATAGTCCAAAGATAGCTAAGCGACAGTATCCCTGGTCTTTAAACACCCCTTGCCCCCCACCCCCTTTCACGCACATCCATTCTGGAGATACTGTATCTCCCGTGTCACCCCACAGGTTTGTGGGACCTTGACAAACATTTTTATTTAGTACTCTGACATCACACATTGTCTAATGACATCTCTCGGAAGACTACATTAGCTCATTCACACTGCAGTAGCAGGACAATATTGCCTTTGACCAAGTCGAATGTTGGTAAAAATAAATCTAGATTGTTAGAAGCTGGATGACACTAAACCCATTTTATAGTTAGTAAGTTAGTTTCAGATCAGGGCAGGCTAACAGTTTTCCATTTAAGTGCTGGATGAAGTTTTACTAGTACACAGGATGCACTTTCCTTGCCAACAGGTTGCTTTACAGGGGTCCAAGACTAGGATTAAGGAGAGTGGATGCCAATCAATGTGGTACCGAACCTCAGGGGAACACCAATTAAGAGATTAAGTGTATTGTTCAGCACCTCTGCCCACCTCTCATACATGGAGGCTGTTCACAGTAGTCTGAAGGAAATGCATGCAACAGCTGAAATACAATTTGAGTTGGAATCAAAACATTGGCTGTTTATTTGCTTTAAAAAACAGCCTTGACCTCAAGTCTAGGCTGGTAGAAAACAGAGAACCTATTCCAGTTTTCAAAGCTAGATTTTAGACAGATTTCTTGGACCCCTAGATAATATCACCATGACTTTTCAGACTAAATAGCACACTTAGGCAGAAATGACTGGCACACAAGACGTCATGCTAGCAAAGGTCTCTCATAAAAGTATTGCGACTCAGTTTTGTCTATCAACTGTACTATAATTGCATATATTAATATTGTCTTTAGTTGGTACAGTCAATAGTCAAAGCAACCAAATGGTCAATGGCACATCAATAAAAGGGAGAAGGTTTTCTTCCCTCTGCAGTTACTAAGTTGAGGATTCAAATTCCCAATTAGCTGTAAAGTAAAAAAGGATAGCAAATGGCGATTGGTAAATATTTCAGTACTTTTTATGAGATTAGACCATTTTGTACCACTATAACATGAAATGTCAGGACAAGTTAACTCACCATCTGTTTAAGACAAGAATGCAGGAAGAAAAGTACACAGTCAGTAACAGAGTGAAGCATTTAATTTCAAAGATTAAACAACTAGCTTGCAAGTTATTCTGCTTTTCTGAAAGGCTGGGAAGTCTTTATTCCATGGTGCTCCAGTAGCTCATGAAGTGGTACCCAGAAAGCCAAAAGCAACTTAACTAGCTTAAAATTAATCACAAAACCCCCTTTTCCAAGTGTTTATTATATATTCTGCATTCAAAAGTTTTAGCACCAGAGACAAATTTCCACTTCAAGTCTGTGACTTCTGCCAACTTTTAAGTATAAAATGTCTATTTAGAGAAGTATTTTAGCTTACAATAAGCTACTGGCTGTCCTTATCTGATTTTAAGATTAACATCTTTCCAGATACATTTTTAAGTATCTGGTATTTTGAGGTTAATGACATTAATACACATTTAGACTTAGATTACATTTTAAAAAGCTATACAGTGGCCTTCATTCTCACATCTGTTACCCTGCAACAGTAGTCTGAGGTGTTCTCTATACATATTCTGCAAAGTTCACTCAGCACACTGGTCTTGGCACTTAAGTCTTTGAAAAGACCTTTTCAGCAAATTTGTTTAAGTAGGAGAGTCCAAAGTTTATGGACTCTCCATATCCAATGCCCTCCCAGTTTCAGGATGGAATGCAGTCATACACTTCTACAGGGGTTTGGCTTACTACCACTCTGTGTACGCAAGCTTAGCTCAACCTCTTAAATCCAAGACCATACAGTCAAAAGACTTATGAGAAACTCAAGTCCTGCATAAAGCTAAGATTCACTACAGACTCAGAACTGCCTTTTGGCTGAATGTTGCCATGTTTGGTTGTATGTTAGATATTACTGAAAACAGCATCAACTCACCTTTCAGAGCAATGACTTTAGAAGCAGGATTCATGATGGCACTTTCTGCAGAAATTGGACGTCTGATGGGTGTAGTTGGATCACTCATATCAATTATCACGACCTGTGCTTGTTCCCCTACTTTCTCTCTGATGCAAATGAATTTATCAGATTCCATTGTTAGGGTGCTGAATCCAATGTTCGCTGGGTTAATTCCCAGGTTTTGGAGCTAAACAAAAGAGAAAGTTGTTTATGCTTCAACAAATACTTGTTTAATAAATTGATGGCTTGTATAATCTTCTCTGGAAGCAAGGCATTTCTCCTTACTCAGAGAATCTGAATGCAAGCACAAACTAAACAAATAGAACACTGGATATAGCAGGTTGAAGAGGATCCCCATTAGAAAGTGTGCTTTTGTTAGTCTTCCACAGGGAAAAGACTGATCAAACACCACTTCAAACAGATTTTTTAAAATGAGTAGTTTAAATTTGTTTCACTGTTTTTGCTATTTTGATTTTTCCATCCCAATTTGAGATAAAAAGATTGAGATGTTGGAATTTCCTGAGAGAGAGACATTGTTTTATGAACAGTTCTATTGGATAATATGAACCAAGGCACCAGATGCTTGGTAGTAATAGCTCAGTATTTTTAATTGGACTATGATTGTGCAATAAATTGTCAGTGTACCATGTCTGACATTCTCCAATACAATACTCAGACACACTGCTTCCTTCCCTAGACCTGAAGGGCTCTGTTTAGCTCAAAAGCTTGTAATTCCACCAACAGAAGTTGGCCCAATAAAAGATCTACCTACCTTGTCTCATTCTCTGATAGGTATAGAATTACTTTAAAAAACAAACAAAAAAAAAAAAAACTAAGAGTCCAAAACAGAGCAACTACAACAAAAGAACAGAAGCAGCTAGACTGGGTGTCAAGTTGCCTGGTCTTAGTTCAGGATTTAGAAAGTGGGATAAAATGCTAGTTAAGATGATGCAGTCTCACCTATAAGCTCTAGGCATTAAAGAAGGATACAGCCTATTTAATGGAGAGCTTCTACTAGCAGCTTGATAACAGAGCTAGTAGTGCAATAATCTTGTGTACAGAAGGTCCATCCTTGACTAGATTTTGGTGACTGGCCTGTATCAAGGAAGTAATATTAGTATGGAGACTAAAGTTCCTACTAGCAGAGAGCTGTCATGTAGCTTTAGAGTCTTTTCCTGGAATACTATATTTGGTACTAGGCTCCTTGTTACCAGAATGACAAATATGAAGGTGCTGAGAAGAGCAACAGAACTTAATTGGAGAGAGACTTTTCTAAATAAGCAAAGGAGAGGATACAAATTACTGAATATTTAAAGTGGAAGTTTAGAGTGGTAAAGATACAAGGTAGTACAAGAACAGGATTGAGCCAAATGGAAGTTTCAACTGGAGTTAAAGATCACTCAAATTTCCCCCCCATCACTGAATAATTTAAAGGAATTAGAAGCCTCAGCACTTCTATTTCAACCTAGACTGAAGAATGCACTTGGAACTGCACTGTACCGGGGCAAGACTGAATCACTGTCAATCAATGGACTGTGTCTGGGGCAAGACATGTGCGCCTCAGGAAAATCCCAGTCTAAGGCCTGGTCTACACTTGGGGGGGGGAACCGATCTAAGTTACGCAACTTCAGCTGCATTATTCATGTAGCTGAAGTTGACACACTTAGACCCACTCACCGCAGTGAAGCCACTGTGGTGAGTCGACTACTGATGCTCCCCTGTTGACTCCTATACTCCACCACCGTGAGAGGTGCAGGCAGAGTTGACAGGAGAGCGTGTGGGGGTGGTAGTGGTGTGTCGATTTATCGTGTCTGTCTAGACACAATAAATCGGCCCCCGCTGGATCACTTGCTGCACGCCGGGTGGTGTAGACATACCCTAAGTCTGAAGAAAGGAACAGTTGCTCACTCCTGCTGCCCCCTTCCCATTCATTTTTAGGCAAGTATTAGCACTAACAAGCTTATAGCCAGGCTCTAAAGTTAAGTTGCCAGACACAGGTAACAACTGTTTGGGTCACTGAAATTCAGCTATGCCCAGCTCTGGTTTAGTTTGAGAACATCCATAAAAACCTCCACTGGGGAAAGAATCAAATCCAGAAAAGCAATAACTACAGTCATTCTGGTCAGTTACTTGATTACTACATACAAATTCATCGCCATGCTACTTAGTCTCATATCACTCAAGTACATAACTTAAGATCTTCTGTGATCTCTAGATAGGTTATCTATCTTCTACTTAAACAGTTGAACCTAGGTGATTGCTTGGTTAAAGAAATTCCAATTTCAGTGGTTGTCCTAGCAGAGCAGAAAGCACCACCTAGAATTAACGTTTATCAGTCATGGTGGAAAGGAGCCATTTCGATACTATATTTAATATTCCTTTTACGGTTCAGTCTAATGACTGGTTACTATAAACTTGAAACATCTCCTGTAGATTTTAGCCCTTTAGGGTTAGTTTAGAATTTGCTTCCTTCTACTGTTTTCTACTTCAGAGCCCATCTTTTGGGGACAGGTAGCCTTAAGCAAATTCTAATTTTTATGAATATGTAAGTAGTCAGATACAGAGCCAAATGCTTCCAAGTATAGCAAACTGCAAGTCTCACTATCTCAACTAGTAGCTTCACTTATGGACTTTTTGAATCTTATTGCTAATCTCTTAAAAGCGTCAATTAAACTAATATGATTCCCTTTCTGACTGAATGAGATTGACACTAACACCCCATTCTGATTGTACTAGAAGTGAATAAAAACTGCCCTAGAACCAAAACACCAGGGATATCACAACTGACATTCCAATCCATTCCAGCAGTGCTTTTAAGGTGAGACTAAAATCACCAAGGCAATGAACAGGTCATACTGTTGGTGTCATGTATACGCTATTAAATATGTTTTGATCTGGTTGATCAGAGCTGGCTACAACTGAAGTGAGACACTCACTAAACCATACATTAGGTATATAACGGATAACATATTACATTTGTTGTTGGTGGTCCAGTACTCTTAGCTGAGATCTCTAAAGATGCCTCAGGGATCACTTCTGTACTCCCAATTATTAAATTGTTACTAATGCAATGCTGAAACGCACTACTGTAATTCTGGGCTAGTCCTGACAGACCCATGTTTGCTTCAAAAGACTGAAAATGTAAAGCAGAAAGCCAACAGGTGTGAAGACATCTGGGAAGTCATTGAGACAGAAATGCACTAGCGGCAATTCAAGGGAGGACCCTCCCACATCCCACGCTGTACATGAAAGCATAGTATCTAAATATGCCCAGGTAACAAACTAACATGTGCACTGTGGGTCATTCATTCAAAAAGGTGTTCATGCCGTGTTTAAGCACTGGCAGCCTCTTCACTATGGTGTTTTGGAAGTGAAGAGCTGTAAAAGAAGAGACTTTCATGCATACGTAAATTGTATGCTAAAGTCAGATTTCAGGATTCTGAATTATGAGTTTTGATAAGAGTTCTAACTGTGTATGCAGTCAGTATATTTTGCCAAGTATAAGTATATTTTGCCATTTACAATCAGCCCCCAGTGTAATATGCCAAGGCCATTTGCTACCTGTAGTAGAGATTTATAGCATTAACTATCTGAATTTTATATTTCCAATTCACATAATACTTCAAAGGGTTATTGTAAGAAGTGGTATTTGAAGTACATGGAGTGTAAAGTATTACCACCCTTTAATAAGCAGTGAAGTTACATAGCTTGCCTAAGGCCACAAGGGCAGGGATTAGGACTCAGGAGTTCCGCTCCTAGTCACATGCTCTGACTTGGGACTGAGCTCCTCTAGTGTATAGAGAGTGGGAAGGAAAGAGTCATTTGTCATTCTACATAAATATCCAGTTAAGCATGTCCCTCATTTATAGTTTAGCCATCATATAGATTATGAAACTGACTATTTGTGCATACAGAGAATCTCCAAGACACACATGCTTATTTGGAAGTAATAGTGTATATTCTCTTGGGCATTTTACCTCAAGCCTCCATATTTAGCCAACCAGAAGGGTTTGGGCCAAGTCAGGTGCCAACTTTAAAAAGAACGGGGGTGGGGGGAGGAACCTGTTTTGCTTGGACTTCATTTATCATTTCTATAATGTTCACTGTAGCAGTAAACCAGCACTGAACTTCATGTCCCCTATAATCCCCCTCTTCCCAGTCTCTTGATATTTGCTTTGTATCCTGTGAAATTACTGTTCACTTATATACCATTCTTCACAAGTGATTTCTCCACTGCTCCCTCCTCCCCTGCCACTTTGATATTTTATCCTCTACATATGATTAGATTATCCTGCAGACTCCCATGGAACCTGCAATGCTGAGTCATTATGGTATACCTTCCTTAAAATTTCACCAACACATAGTTGTCCAACTTATTGATAATATTTTACAGTGCTTGGGAATCCCATTGAGGTTTTAGAACTTAAATATAAATGTTTACTCTTCTCAAAGAGGCTGGGAGGCCCTTATCTGGTATTTTGTCCATTTTAGATCTACCTCTTTATATACTTACTACCTAGCTACAAGGAACAGTCTCTTGGGACCTGCATCCCCTTTACAGTAGAGATAGCAGTGAACTACTGCTAGATCTGTCCCTTCTTTACCCAGGATATTCTACTTCCTCGGTATTTTAGCAATCCAGTTTTCATTTTAGTCTTATCAAGAATCTTGTTGAGAGACTATTCAATTAGAAGTAGAGCAAAAAAAAAACCAAACAAAAAATGCTATTTACCCCACTTATACTCTAAAAGAGGGTAAGAGTCCCTCCTGACTTATTACTCTTACTCTTTCCTTTAGAATATCACCCTCCTCCCTGATTAGACTTCAGTGATGTCATGTATATAGCTTATCAGTCACTCATTAGTATTGTTTCAGATATAGGATAAAGACTCCTGAAGACTTTACTTACTTTTTCAAAGTCAGCTTTCTGACATCCAGGTTTTGCCCCCGCAGTATCACTTTTCATTTGAAACTCAGAGATGTGTTCTCCCCTGTTCCATGTGCAGGTGTCCCATTATTTCAATACACCTCTACCCTGATATAGAGGGACCCAATATAACATGAATTTGGATACAACGCGGTAAAGCAGCGCTCTGGGGCGAGGGGGGGCGGGGCTGTGCGCTCCGGCAGATCAAAGCAAGTTTGATACAATGCGTTTTTCTCCTATAACGCAGTAAGATTTTTTGGCTCCCGAGAACAATGTTATATGGGGGTAGAGGTCTAGTTTCATGGTCAGAATAACTGATGCTCACTCTCTGCTATTAGGTTGCTTGGGACTATCCAAGTCAACTTTCCCATTCTATAAAGCCTTGTTTAGTTGAGCTATAAAGTCAAGTTATTCTGCACCCAACTCCAGAAACAGTTTTCAGAAATTTGTTTCACCTTCCGCCGTCGTGTTCCCCCCCCACCCCCCACCAATTGATCAAGACAGTTAAAAACCCCAGGAAATCAAAACTTTGGCAAATCTTCTTAATGCTAAAGAGCCTTGTAGTGACCCTGATGGTCAGTCTATCATTTCAAGCACAACATAAATAAAGTTGTCTAAGCTAGAACTTTTTCCAACAGTTCTCATTTGAATGCCCTTCCATATATTTTATCTTGCTTTAGCTGCCCAAGGGAGTCTAAACCATTCTTCTCCAAGGATTACATTTAGGAACGTAAGCCTCATGTCCCCAACCCACCTATAAGAAGAACTGTGGAAGTAATCTTCCATTATCCAAGGCAGAGTGGAAAGCTGTTTCTTTAGGTATGCTAGACAGCTTTCAAAGTATTTTCTAGAGTATGACCTTGGTACTTCTACAGCCTTTTCCTCCTTCATCCAGTGTGGTGTATGAGGCTAATGGGGCAGCTGCAACTTCCCAACACCTGCAATACTACAGTAGAACATCAGTTACAAACTGACTGGTCAACCACACCCTCATTTGGTACTGGAAATATGCAATCAGACAGCAGAGAAAAAAAGCAAGCACAATACTGTGTTAAACAAAATACTAAAAAAGGGAAAGCTTAAAAAATTGGACAAGGTAAGGAAACTTGGTGTTTGTTTCATTTAAATTAAAGTGGTTATATGCAGCATTTTTCTTCTGTATAATAAAGCTCTGAAATGCTACTATGTAAATTTTCAATCAACTTTTGAAAGAACAAACAGAATCTTTTGTTCAGTGTTAAACCTCCATTCCTGAGGTGGTAGTTACAGTAGAATCTCAGAGTTATTAAGAGCAGATACAAAAAGCTTAGAGCAGAGACAATGTTCTGTTAGGACTCTTCACTAGCATATCTTCTCCCCCGCCCCCCCAACCACCACATGTTGTTCTCTAGCTAGCTAAATTATATCCCATGGGAAGAACAGCTATCTCAAAGTAACTCACCAAAAGCTAACTGTCATAACTGACCCTATGTGCTGTCCACAATGCCAACTGAACAGTTAAAATTTGTATGCAATATGCAGAGTCTAAATAGTTATTTTTAGAACACTAGCATTTTAATGTTGCCGCCTTCAGAGCTGGATAAGTTTGATAGAGAAGCCAACAAGGACTTACAGTTCAGAGAGCTATCAAAACTACCATTCTGTTCTACATTTCTATTCCCAGGTCTTGTCTTCACAGAGGAAAAAAGTCTAACCTAAAAAGGTGTGACTTTAAGCCAATATAATTGGGATAATCTCTAAAGGCCCTTATTTCAGTACAAAAAGGGTTTGCGTTTAAACTACACTAAAAAATAATTACTGTACTAGAATGTGCATTTACACAGGGATTATACAGTATCGTTAACCTGATGAACTGTCCCCCACATAGAAACCCTTTACCCCCTTTGTTTATACTATTTGTCGGCTCCTCTGTCAGAATAACCTCACAAATTTGCAGTTCAGTTTTCTAAGATCTTGTGGTGATGGCGGTGGTGGCAAGTGCCTCCAGTGGTGAATACTGTACAAGTTGCAGTTAATAAGCAATTCCTTTTTTGGATTTGTACAGAAGAGTTTAGCCTTTGCAGTTCACCTTTACCTGCCACCTGAAGTAAATCTGGAGGGATAAGATAAAGCATGGATTAAACAATTAGTACATTAAATAAGAGGCAAGATAGCACAGTAGGCTCATTTGGCTCCTGAGAGATAGTGAAGTACATTGGTCTCATTGTAGCCTAGGAGCAAGTATCAGCAAATCAAGTCTGCAATTGCACATAATTGACCCAAATGGGAATGGCCGGAGATTTGAGGTATTTAATATTAGGACTTTAATACATTGTTATGAATAGGAAGTCTTGACAGCAGTCCTAACATATCCTACTTTAATATTAGGATTAGCCTTCAGTGAACACCAAAGCCCACTGAATAAAGAGAACTAGATTATGTTTATATGTCACATCTTTACAAGCTGATATATTAAAGTACATCAATATCTGTTTTTGAGCATTCACCTCTGGAAAAAAAAGTAGACATATTAGCATTACTAATTGCTAGTTTGAATGCAGAATTTTGCTACACTGAAGCACAGGTCAACTTGCCACAAAAAGTCACACTTGTGTGCTATTTCCTGAAGTTGCCTTTATCCTTTTGGATAGTATTCTGGTAGAAATTTAGTAGTGAAACTTCTATATGAAGTTTTGTTTTTGGAGTGATGACAATGACCTCGTAACAAATTTGTTACGAGACAAATACACAAAAGTTATGATTGGTATAATCTTCTCAATTCTGAAATTAGAAGAGCTTCCACATCTATTCAAGTTGGGAGGAAACTCCTAACCTGAGGCCATTTTGCAGAAGGCAAAGGACTTATGTTTTTATAGACTTGGGAATATTTGAGCAGCCTTTATATAGTGCCAACAGGCCCAATGCAAGCCAGCCTACATCATTCTGCCACTGGCTCCAATCCACTATATATTCAATCCTAAACCTCTTCTGTAAGATGACTAGTCTACAGAAATGCAACACTTGTTATAAGTTGATGCAAGAACTTCTACCTGCTAGTACAAAGTTTGCTACTTTACTTCACTCGGGTCAAGTGGGATGTTTTGCCACATAATGTCACAAGAAGCAAGGGTAAGCTTTATTCAGCAAAGCCCAGTTCTTCCATGGGACACCCAAATCTAATTCTCTAAATATTGTTTTGATCTACTAGCAAATCTTATTTCACCAGCAAACAAACTCAGATGTAAATTTCAGGGATACTGAAGTCATTAGAACAGAACTGTTTCTCTGATTAACAAAGCATGTTTTTTTTGCAGGAGTTCTTGCAGGACAGAATTATTATTCTAGATAACACTAGGATTATTCTCCATAGTTTTCTTTTAGAAGGGCAAAATTCAGCAGCTTCAGAAGTGATATATAGTCAACATGCAACAAGCTTTGAGATCAGCCCATGTTTGAGTCAGTTACATTCTAGAGCTTTTTAAATGTAAGCCTTCCATCCCCATCCCCAGCATATATACAGAGTATCTTTTACAGTGTAGCTCTCAAGTTGATCATAGCATTTTTAGTTTCAGGTGAAGTCAGTGAGGTAATGGTCATCAGAACATGTTTAGCTGCTACATATAAGGAACACAGCTTCCTATTTTGTAGAAAAGCACACTGATATAGACAAGAAAAGGCTGATTATATATATATATATATATATATCAGTCAAATAGTGGCAGTTTGTGCATCTAAGTTACAAAGTTGCTCCCCTCCCCTTGAGGGTGATTTGCACTACTCCACCTGGTAAGCTTCCTCTAACACTTCCTCCCCAATGACAATTCCATTTACAAAATATGGTACAAGTCATGCCATCTATGTGCTACCACCTAAGGTGGTATGCATTTAAAAAAAGTCACAGAACTGACATGGCTAAAAGGCACCACTTGGTAGACTTCATAAATGCTATAAAGTAATCCAGACTCTAGACTCTTAATGGTCCATCTTGCCAATTGGGAACCAAGTTACCTGGGGTTTTGAGTCAAATTCTGGGTTAAGTCTATATCCTGCACTAAGTTTCTGTAGACAACTATTTGTTCTTAGAATGTAATATAGTTACAGGTGAATGCCTAGAGTTTCATTGAGAAATTATGCAGTTTATTTTGTGTAGTGAGATGTGTCAGATTTGAAGACTCACCTGCTAAGTTATATTAATTCAGCTTTTTCCTGCTTCTTACAGTGACAGCCCTGGAAGTTGTTTTTGTATGATCTGAGTACCTTTAGTCAATATTACTTCCCCTCTATTATGCTAGAACAGGATGAACACAGTTTAATAGCAAATCACATTTGTCCAAAAAAAAAAAAAAAAAAAAAAAAAACTGTCATAACCTAACTTCATGTTAGACATGTATTTCTATCATGCTGTGTTGTGATATTTAGCTATGAAGTGTAGAGACAAGGAAAAACTCCATCTGTTGGGTCTATTCTTGCTTAATTTGATGTATGTAAAATGTTTGAGCTAAACTAGCCAGTATAAGCTAAAAAAACAAAAATAAGAATTAGTTCCTAAAAGCAACAAGGTTACACTGGAATGCTTGACTATGCTTTTTCCATCCTTATCTGTTTAAATAGTCTCAGCATGGTGTCAAATATCTGTCAAGTTTACCCAATACCTAGTTAATATTGCATCTGACTTGCAGAACACATGTAATTTCAGTCCTAGGTCACTATGTACTCTGCCAAATATTACTTTTAATAGTCATTGGGTTTGATAATGTGGATTGAAGTCCCTTATTGGCAAAGTTGAGACCAACCACACAATAGCACCATATGTAGATCAGATTAGTCTGTCACCTAGAGACAAAAATGCAAGTGTGTTAGGTCCCAAAAGGAAAGTCTTGCGAACTTGCGGGTTATTCTGAGGCCTACGCATGTGCCATGAACTA
Organism: Trachemys scripta elegans; assembly: GCF_013100865.1. Classification (NCBI taxonomy): domain Eukaryota; kingdom Metazoa; phylum Chordata; order Testudines; family Emydidae; genus Trachemys; species Trachemys scripta. Next base: position 18,559,096 of record NC_048312.1, on the reverse strand, counting down.
TTTAATTCTACTTCCACACTTTTTGCACTACACTTTAATGTGAGGGGTGCATGTTGTTACAGAGTGAGGCGAAGGCACAGTACATGCGCATTCTTTTGTAATTAGTATTCAAAAAACCTTCAGTCCTTATTGACAAATCCATTTTTGTTAATTTCATTCCATTCCATTATAAAGCTATTGTATGCCATAGAACCAAAGCAGTTAGTATGAAGTGCAGAAAAATTACTGGATATTACTTCCTATTCTGTTGGCTCATCCTAATCAGGTCAGTTTATTTCCCCAAAGGATGTTTAAATCTAAATTAATGATAGTTTCTTGGGGCAAGTATTAGTCCTACCAGTAATAGTCAGCTAAATCTGAACGTCTACAGCCTTAAAGTTTTTAAGTCAGGTTGTTGCCAAATGGTCTACTTGAGTGGAGGGTCAGAAAACAACAGTGTGGTGCAGTGGTGATAATAAGGGCCAACAAGCATTTCAATTATAGCCTTTAGATAGGGTGAAGGGGTATGAAGTGACCAGTTTAGTTCGCCAGGCTGCACTCTGTATACTTGCTTATTTCCTCCTCCCACTAAATAGTGGAGTTTTAGGTGAGATTGGTCCAAGAAATTTTTACTATAGTCAAGTATCTCCTCTGCAGGCATAACTTACAGTATGGCGATTCAAGATTCTAAAACCCTTAAGTATTTGGACAATGGTGGGAGCTAGCTCTAAACAGCAGTTCTACAGAACTGTACACACTGTAAATGTTCAGTACTGTTTGCATACAACAGGAGACTAATTACAATAGAAGCTTAAGTCCATCCCCACCCTCTTGCCTCAAAAAAAAAAAGACGCTATACAGAACTGTCGGACTCCATCATGCTGTGCTCTGACAGCTTAAGGCAACAGCCCTACGAACCATCACCAAAATAGATAAGAATGCTGCCTCTTGATTTCTGAATCAAATCTCTGTACACTTATCATTGCTCAGTGTTAAGTGACAATTGCATAGGAGAGGAGACTGGGTTTTGGTTACAATTCAATGCTTATGTCAGAAAACTGAATCAGTTTACATGTTTAGTAGAAAGATAAGTTCTCTTTATTATGCTTCATACTTTTCTATCCACTACAGAACAAGTCACTCACAGCAATCATGACCTCTTGGACAGCTCAAAGTGCTTAAGATCAGAAGTATGAAAGTCAGAACTACATTTACTAAAATTTAGGATACAGTAACATTTAGTTAAGTTGTCATGTTTCCAAGAAACATGGATTTACAACTTGCAAATATTCTATGAATACTTTCCTCAGAGGTCAAATATTTAGCTGCAGTAGATCCATGAAAGCCTTGCTCAGTCTAGTGCCGCTACTGTTCATCTTGAGTCACAGGCCTGTTGCAAAACTCTGACAGTAATTCCTGCAGAGAGGCTCAGGTCAGACAATATAATTGTAATTTTTAGCCTATTTGTTTAGAAAAGTGTGCAGGCATGTTGGTGTACTATTCTGCTTTATAATGAGAACAGGGGAACTTCAGAATCTTATAATGGTATGTGTCAAGATCCTCCAGTGTAAGAGTCCCAAAAAGCTCATGTATAAGATTAGGTTCAGTTCTCTAGTAGAAAAAGATTCGTTACTAGCCAATAGGTTGACAGATCTAAAGTTAAACTTAAGCTACTATCCACTCCTTCCTTAGCAGACACTCAGCTTGCCAAGCCAATTTGTGGCAGCCCCATCACCTAAATATAGAGCTCTCAGACCACCATCAGATCTGCTCAAGTGCAGTTGTCAGTGTGATCTTTGACCACACTTACATGTGGGAGCCTCTCACTGGCCTCAGGTGTGAAGGCCTGCTGCACATTGACCCTGCCCTCTTCAAAACTGAAGGGCCCACGAGTAGCAAGGCAAATCAAAGATGGGTATATGCATGGTTAGGTCAGCTATAAAAGAGGTTTCTGACACCAGATGCAAACCATTCTTCATGACATCTATGTCGCAGAGAGCTGGGTAGGGCAAAAGTGCTCTTGGGTGATCAAAGAGGTCTGTATAGTGGTAGGCTTGGGGCCTGATCTTCTCAACCATTCTGGATGTAGCAGCCTCACAACAGATGTACGGAGGAGTGATGCTGCTTAACACAGGGAGCCATGTACTAGTGTGGGTTGAATCATCCCAGTTACAATGCACATGGTTAAGAACAGTTGTGTGCCAAACAACTTGACATGTTGTAATGAAGCCAGAACGGAGCATAGTATTCTGCTGCAGAGTAACGGAGGGCTAAACCAGATGATCATGGGGAGCAAACTCTGAAGTACTACTGATTTGATTAGAAGGTTGTTACGAGACAACCTTCGCCAGTTTTCGCTATTCACTAAAATGGCTTTACATTGAAAACAAGTTTATAGGATGATCAGTTAATTTGTTCAGACAGTTAACTCCTTGAAACAGAGCTCAAGTCTTTTTTACTGCACTGATCATACCATTAATTCACTAAATATTGATTATTTTCCTTCATTGCATTCACTCCCTCATGATTCCGTGTCAGTTTATACTACATTGTGGGAACTACACTTGTGAACTATAGATATCTCTCACATTTAGTTTGCATTGTGTTGGTAGTTCAGCATTCACATAGGGTTTTAGACCAATGTAGGCTGTCAAGCAATATTAACCATTGTCTGAATGATCACTAGAATCCTCCATTAGATTGCTTTAGGTGCATCATATACATATAATAGATACAACTGGGTAATGAGATACAGAACCTCCTGCTGTCAACCAAAGATGTCACACAGCATATTATTATTGTGTCAATGGCATTTTGGCATCTTCAGAGGCCTGTTTGGGCAGTAGGATATCTATGTGACAACTAAGATTTGAGTGTTCAATGCAGCAGTGATGACAACTTACATGGAGCAGAAACATGGCAAGTTAACAGCTCAGAAGAGGAAATCAAACTGTTCCCAGTGTCAAAAGTTAGAGAAATCCGATAAGTTTGATTTCATCACAAGTGAGAAGATACTTCGACAATCCAACAAGTTGCAGTTTTACACCAGTTGAGAATAAGAATCACAATGGTGAGGTCATGTCTAATGTGCAGAAGGTGGTAGATATGCCTTTACAGAAAGTTTAATAGACCTAAAGTTGAAGAAAGCAGTTCAGGAGGCAGATCACAAATGAGGTTGGAAGATGTTATTTTGAGGGATTTAAAAAGCCTTCCCCACCGATTCTTGAAGAAAGATGACTTGCAAGGAACTATTTGATATGGAAGTCCATTCAAGACACCACCAGGACTACATCATAACCATTTGAATCTGCTGCTGCATATGTTCAAAAGTCTAGTAGGTCTTCTCGTCAGTCTCTCTCCCCCACCCTCCTAAGGCAGCAGGCATATTGCTGAATTATTTTTGACTTGGTCCATTTACCCATTTCTAGATGCATACAATTCCCTTTTCAATGTTTTTAACTTTGATTAGCTAGTTTACACCATCTCTTACAGCTGGTAATATTTCAAGCTTCCCTAGAGAGCTTTTCACCTATATTTCATCACTATTCAAGAAAAATGTTTTCTTTAAGCAGGATTACTGTTATATAGAGGAACTCCATACAGTATTAGAAATGCACTGAAGCAAGTTAAAGCTATGTTTTGCTAACATTAAGTATGGTTTAGTCATCTTTTAGAATTACTCATGCCTGAAGCGTAACATTAATCATTTAAATGGCCAAGTGTAAGAAGTCAGAAACATCTAGCAATAATGCAAAGTAAAATGTATAATTACAGATAGTGGTTTTTTTCATGATAGGCTGGAAGAAAGTTCAGTACTATACAACAACCCTCTACAATTAAAAAAATTCAATAAGCTATCAAAATAGTATTTTACACCATGTTATAATATCCACTGCCACAAGTCTTTCACACATTTTGTTTTGGCATTAGGGGACAGTCAATGAATTGACTAGCCCCTCTCACTTTTCTCCAGAATTTGTAAATTTATGCATGTTCAGGATCAAACTTGGCAAAAGGATTTTAATCCAGTTTTGAGGGCAGTTAAACTAGGAGCAGAGGCTTCATTTTCTCCAATGAAATTGACCCTTTTAATAGCCAATTTTACTTCAAATATTTAAAATGCTACTCAGTAAGCTTTGACTTTCAAATTAACACCTCTCTAACAACCACTTCCCCTTTATAAACCATATATGAAGTTACACCTACAATGCACTTCAAAGTTTAAATGGTTGATTATTCAGAAACAATTTAGTATTGTTTGCACTCAATCCTGTCCCCACAGCAACAATTGGTTATCTAAAAAGGGCTGGCAATAACAGAAAGGGAGCCAGAGTCAGACAGGAAGGAGAGGTAATTTGAGACAAGTGTGCTTGCACAAAAATTTTAAACACTCTCCTCCTGACCTAAAAAAAAAAAAAAAAAAAAGTAAGCCATTCAGGAGGACCTTCTAGCTTAGCTTGCTCAAATAGTTAAGTAACAGCAGACAAGATACTACATATAGAGGCACGCTTATAAGTATTCCTAATTTAGGGAAAGTCATGTTTAATCATAATTTTTGTCCATACCAGCTAGTTCCCACTTCCTGCCTCAGTATTATGTTCAAGTGTTCATGAACACAAACCATGAAGAGCTGGTTGGGATAGAAAGGGTTTGCTCCCCTATTGTTAAGCAAGAAGGAAAAGAGATAGCCTCTAAATGAAGTTTGTCAGTTTCTGACCCATCCTTCACATTTTAAACAATAAACAGCATCTCAAAAGAAGGCACAATATTAATAGTAAATAGAGTTTCTAAAGCTCAGTAGGGGAAAACAAAATGCAAGTTTCAACACAAGTAGACAGGGGGAGTGGCATGTAATAAAGTCAAAAAATGCTGTAGAGAACATTTAAAGTCAATAAACCTGCACTGTGACAGACAACTGACATTTTGAAATGGATGCTAATTTGACAGAGACAGTGCAAAGACAAGAGCACTTGCCAAGTCCATTTCCTGTTCTCTCATTCATTTAGTGAATTCATTTAATTCCTGCCTTGAACTGCCTGTTCAGAAGCAGCTATTTCCCCTCACTTTTAGTTTACAAACACCATCCTCCCCAATCACCGATTCATAGAAAAATAGGTTAGTCTATACATCGCTGCTGTAGCTTGTTTCCATCATTCAAGCACATTTGCCCTGTTATATTCATGGATATTTTCCAATGCTGCCATTATTCCTTACAGAGGAAAAAGAAAATAGCTATAGATCATGTTTAGGGAAGGTTTTAGTGTTCTTTGTAGGAAGGTGGGCAGCTTCCAAGTCCAGATTTTTTTTTTTTTTTTTTTTTTGCTCCTTATCTTGCAAAATCCCTCCCAATTTGCAGCACAGGCTGCAAGGTCCCCCAGGAATCTCTGCAATCTGGAGACTGATGGGCATTTATGAAACACAGCAGTGTAAAATTAGGGAGCTCACCTAAACTACAGCTCCTGCCCACAGCCCCAGAGACAAATAATGCCAATCCCTGTTCCTCATACACTCCGTTGCTGGAGTAAAGCCGACAAGCAGCTCTGAGACCTCCCCCTTCAGCCCTAAAAAGAGAGTCACTCAGGCAGGGAGTGACTCTGCACAAATAGCACAGGCTGTAACAAAAACAGAGATAGCAATGAATGAGGGGGCCAGTTCCAGACCCCGCACCTTAAGCTGACTTCACTCCCACCCCGCACAAGCGAGCTTCAACCCAAGCCTTCCCCTGCATTAGTCTAAAGCAGGGATATTTGTGCAGCGACGTGGGAAAGTCAAGCCAAGAGGCAGGCACAGTCTGTGTGTATCCTCCACATGGTCCCGCCTGCAGAGGGGGAGCCCGAGGGAATGGCAGAAAGGCCACCCCACACACACCCCAACAGCTACTGGCCCCTCCGGCGGGGTCGCTGCTCCCCATTCCCCCCACCCCCTCCGCTAGACTGGCCTCTCCACGGGAGGGGGGGGGCCCCCCCCCCCCCCCCCCCCCCCCCCGCCGCTACACTGGCCTCTCCACGGGAGGGGGGGTCTCCGCTCCCCCTCCACTGGCCCTCCATGGGGGGTCTCCGCTCTCCATGCCCCCCTACCCCACACACACACACCCAGACAGCTCTACGCCCCGATACAGGCTTCCCACAGCCTTGACCCCCGAGAGCAGCCTCGGCCGCCGCCCCACCTCTCCGGCCCGCAGCCCCCACCCCAGGCGCCGGGCAGAGGAAGCTCGGGCGCTCCCAACCCAAGCCCCGCAGGCCCCGCCGCTCACCTGGAAGTGCTCCTGGAAGCGAATGGGCAGGATCTGGGCCATGGCTGCGCGCAGCCCGTGCAGGGTGCCCAGGGCAGAGCGCAGGACCCGGCCGCGGCAGGCTGAGGGGCAGGCGCTGCTGTACCCCGCACGCACACAAGCAGGGAGGAGACGGGGGGCGGCGCAGGCGCAGAACGGCGCTCAAGGATCTTGTCCCCAGCCCCCTCAGCTCCTTTTCTGACTCAGACCTCGGGCCCACTCACCCTGTTCGGAATCACTCCGCTCCTCAGCCTGCCGGGGTCTCCAAACAAATAGTCCCTTCACTAGCCTCACCCCTCCGCCACCTTTCTCCCTCCATCTCCCATTCCCACTGGAGGGGGGAGAAGGCATCACCGCGTTCATAACGGGACTGTGGAGGGGCTTCATCCTCTAAAGAGATGCACAACCCAGAAGAGAGACAGAGTCGGTTGACAAGCCCTAGGTATCCTTCCGCAAGAGCCTGGGTCCGGTCCTGCCCCAAGGTGTCACGTGATTTGACCCCCACCCCCTCATCCTCCACCTAGCTGGTCCAGGATCCCTGCAGTGGGGCCAGGCTCAGGGATGCTGCCCAGGGCAGAGCTCTCACTCCAGCAGAGCTGCCAAGGCTTCCTCGTTTGGGGGGTAGAGAGGCTCCCTTCTTTTCCATTAATATCGATTGTCTCTATGCTAGGGCACAGATAGCATTTGCCTTTATTGTAAGGCGGTTTTCAGAAGCTGCCCCTCTCCCTGTCCCACTCATTCCCTATGTATTTCATGGAGACCTTTAAAATCTTACTGGCGCCGTTCTCTTTAAATCTCCCTTATTGTCAAAGCTGATCTGTCAGCAGCAGCAAGAGGGTTTCCCTTGTGATTTAATACTAAGGCAGTTAATTTCACACACACACACACACACACACTGCCAAAAAGGAAGGAAAAGCTTGGGGTTGGCAAAACGCGCCCCCATCCCGATCATATTCTACAGAGTGGGTGATCAAATTGTTCATAAGCAGAATTCCCTCCGCTACCCCATCAATCTTTCTCGTAATATCTACATCCTGTGCATTACAAAGGCCAGAACAAAAATCCCTGCCAGCAAACTGTTAATTTCTACCAGCCCCTATTTTTTTCAGAATTCAAGCAAATAGCTTGTTTTTCAAAGATACTAACCCCAACTCTGATTGAAGTCAATGTGTACTAATGGCACTTAATGTCTGTGAAAATCATGCCAAAAACTGGGTGTATCCCATTTAGTGTGGCACAGTGTTCCCTTTTTGTGGTGGCTAGGCCACAGACAATGTTTTATGAGCTTGGCACAGCGTTAGCTAACAGAGCTAGTAGTGGCTTTGGCTATTTAAAGTAGAGGTTGAGTCATAGTTGGAATCCCTGGTAACCCCAACCTATCTTGGGGCAGAGTAATTACATTGGTAACATGCTATGTCAAATAATGATGCTGCATTAAAAATGTGGCTCAGTAGTTTTATGGCTAATTATTATTTATGTTAAGCACTGGGTGCATAAGCATTTCCTTTTTCTTTCCTTCTCTACCTCAGTTGGTGAATTATCATTATTGGGTAGAGAGGTGAATAATAACATTGATAGTTGTAGTATTCATGCTCAACTGCAATAATCTATTATGCTTTGGGATGAAAGCTGATCACTTAAGGATTCTAAACTGATGCAGTTAAACAGGTCCAAAAACTGTGTGTAGACAAATCCACATGCAGGACATAGTCTATTGATTCACATAAATCATATATTTCTGCTTGTATCTGTCTGACCACCTCACGCACATTCAAACTGATGATCGTGATTGCCAAAATCTAAGGGCTGGTGCTCCCACCTCTGTTCCCTACATGGCAATTTTGGAGGGTACCCACTCCTGTCCCCTAAATTTGAAACTAGCCAGCTCTGGTAAAAAATGATTTTTTTTAATAGGAATTATTTAGTTCACTAAAGTGGCACAGTCATGGCTGCTGCATGATCAGCAAGTTTAATTTCTTTTGGACTCCGATTGTCAGGGCCGGCTCCAGGCACCAGGCAACCAAGCACATGCTTGGGGTGGCACCTGGTAAGGGGCAGCCAATCTTGCGGTGGCGGGGGGCAGCGTGGCGCAGCATTCCACGGGGGGGGTGTGCTCTGGCAGCGCGGTGCTCGGCGGGGGGGGCTCCGGCGGCGTGGCGCTTGGCGGAGGAGGGGGGCTTAGAGGGGCAGCGCTTTTTTTTGCTGCTTGGGGCAGCAAAAAAGTTAGAGCCGGCCCTGCTGATTGTACAGTAAAGCTTAATGGAATCAAGGGGCTTATGATTTATCATTTACAGAGAACAATATTTGAAATCTTCAGGGTTGGAATCATGGGCTTGCAAAATCAGCCATTTTACAAATAGAGTAGGGACTTGACTCATTTTAAATGTTACATTTTAAAGAAATTAGTAACAAAGACAAACTTGATGAAATTTGTCTTTGGGAGCTTTATAAATACGCTCCAAAATGCAAACAAGTCCAAAATATTCATTAATGTAATTTCTTCTAGAGTCTACTTTTAAAACTGCATACTATACCCAACCCTGATTATGGTACTATGACTCCTAAGGACTGATATAAGGAATGTAAATCAGGGGTTCAAAAATTCGGGGAAGCTCAAAGTTTTGGCAGGATACAGAATCTCAAGCTTTACAGGCAGAAATAACTTTATTAGCAAAGATTACAAATAAGCAAATATTTACATGTTTAATGACAAAGACTCTTAAAATAAATGGGCTCTTTTAGTCTCTTTCTGCTCTCCAATCCAGCTTCCTAAATCCAGCAATTACCTAATGCCCAATACCGATAGACTCTACCAATTAGCCAAGTCTTCCTGATTCCAGTATTCCATTATTTTTCTTGTTAAATGGAGACCACTCAAAACATCGTGCTCAGTGTTTAATAGTCAAGAGAAAAACCATCTTTCTTCATGTGGGCTCTGTTGCACATCTCTCTGTGAATCTATTACCCTTCCTACTGTGTTACTGCTTTGTTGGGGGTACTTAATAGTCTAAGCATCTGATTTTTATTTACATAGACACTCTAGCTACAGGGATTTGATCCTTGACAGAATTGACCCAGCTCTTCTTCCTTCCAGGTAGAACTGTTTGAAAGTTTCTAAAATTTTAACAAAATTAAACAAAAAATAATCTTGACCTTTTGTGAAATTTTCCTAAATTTTTCAACTTCCTGGACTTTTCTCAGGTAGATACCTTGAGTTCCACACAGTCTACTGTATATGGGCATTTCAGATGAGACTTTGCAAATTGAGGTCCGGTCTGCTCTTTGTGGACATTAGAGATCCTATGCTACTTTTTATAAGGGTAATGATTTACCCTGGTGTCTCTGGCTAGAATTTCCTGTCCTCCCAGCCCCTGTGCATTATGCTGTTGTGATGGTGGTCTGCCTAGTGCCCTTCCTCTCCGGAGATGGTGGCATTTCAGAGATGGGGACAGCTTGTGTGTATATAATTTGGAATCCTTTAGGAGAAAGGCATTATTGGCATGATCCAAAGTGTATTGAAATTTGTGGGAGACTTTCCATTTACTACAATACAATGCAATGGGCAGGGCCGGCTCTAGGATTTTTGCCGCCCCAAGCAAAATCAATTTTGGCCGCCCCCCCTGATTTTTTCGTACCCCACCCCCCGGCCCTGCCTCAACTCCGCCCCTTCCCCAAATCCCCAACCCTGCCTCCTCCCCCCAGGCTCTCAAGCCTAGGAGGGAGGGGGAGAAGCGGCGTGCGCGCCGCGGCCACTCAGAGTCTCCCCGTCCCTCCCAGGCTCTCAAGCCTGCTGCGAGCGGTGGCAGCAGCGGAGGTGAGCTAGGGCGGCCAGGGCGGCATTCTGGGCGACATTTTTAGGGGTGGCAGGGGCGGCATTCTGGCGCCGGCCATGCCGCCCCTAAAAATGTGCCGCCCCAAGCACCAGCTTGTTTTGCTGGTGCCTAGAGCCGGCCCTGGCAATGGGGTAGCCTTGCCTATCATTCACCAAACTGCTTCCCCCTGCAGTTTTGGGACATCTGCTCTCCTCTGGATGCTGCTTGTTCTTTGGCCTGTAGGGTGCCAATCTTTCACAGCTCTTAGAAGAACAGCATTTATGCCTCGGAAGAGCTTTTATTTAAATGGAGAAGCTAATAGCACTACAAAACTCCTCACCGTCCTTCCCAACAAAATCAGCCATCTAAGTCTCTCTTCAGAAGATTCATATACCCCTTTAAAGCGCTCCTTCTTGAGTCCCCACTTTACCACAACTCTTCAGGGTCGCTTTGTAGCTAGAAACTGTTTAATTTGCAGATCTCTAGTCCCCTTTGCTCGTTTGATGACAAATATAGCACTCATAAGTGTCCTGGGTAGTGTGTATGATTGCCAGTGCCTTCTACTGGACAGAATGTTAGACTTCCTTGAGCGTGAAGTCCTAATACTGACTCAAGTGGTAGGAAACTACACTTCAGAAGCTGAGGATCCTACATACTCTCTCTGCTTATGAACACAAAGTTCTAGGAACAGTGAGGACTACTGAATCTTTGGTGGCTGTGGATCTGTTTCCATTCACATGATAACTGATCTTTTGGAGTCGATATGATTGTCAGGATTTTAACAAACCGAAACGTCAAAATCTCAGGAAAGTAAAGTGTGCCAGTGCTTCATGGTATGCACATGTTATGATATAGCAAGACTCAATAACATGATAATAGTGCCAAAGTTCCTGTTCTAGCACATGCAAGAAACATGACACCCTGTCCCACGTAAAGAGTTCAAAATTGCTTTGCTTGTTCTTAAAATCACCTCCCTCTCTGCAAAGACTTATTTCCAGCCTATGTCCAAGATTTGGGAGCCCTCCCCTTTTCTTCCGCTTGTCTAGCATTTGCCTCTTCTCTCTCCTTCTCCAGAAAGTCATTACTGCTGGTTCAAGAACTTTCTCCTCTGTATATCTCCTACTATCTAGAAACTTCTTGCCTATTTTTTCCCTTATTGGCTCTCCAATTAATTGCAAACCTCCACTGGAAACTTATTTTTCTCCCTTGCTTCTAATCCTCCTCTGCTCTTACTTGTTACTATTACTGAATGCTACAATTTTGTCTTACCCTTGAAGGCAGTAATACTCAAGCCATGGCTCTGGAGACCTGTAAGGGATTTCAGGAGCCTGTGAGGGTCTCTTCTGAGGTTTCTAGAAAGCATTGTGCACAATCCTGACAACTAACTGTTAGTTTAATGCTCTAAAAACAATTTGGAAATTAAAGATACTTTGATAGGATAAAAGCAGACATGCATTCTCTCTCTCTCTCTGTCATACATACACACACACACACACATATATATGTTTAAAGAAATAAATTACAAACAAACACATGCTAGTGTGCTCGCTCTTTAAGTTTAATTCTAAGCATAATAAATTGGTACAGCTCACTTTATGAAGTGATACTATTACATTTTTTCAGGTGCACTCCTTCTCAGTCAGGCAAAGCTCCAGCTCAAAAATGTTCATAACTATCACTGTCCTATTTGACAAACTTTCATGGCATTTAAAGTCTAAGCAAATAGCCATATCTCTAGAGCCAGTCACAAAGCAGGCAGCAGCTATGCAAGCATCCCCCACAGAGCTGGCTCCATGATGGTATGTAATTCACTCATGACTTGCAAGCAATATCCCTGACTTTTCTCCCAGAAGCGTTACCACTTAATGAACACATCTTCATCCTGCTTTGTACAATGCACTGACATGCAGGCTCTCTGTAGTATTTGCACTATAGTTTGGAAATTTGTCACTAGACACTAAACTACTTACATTCTCAAGGGCTTGCAGTACAGATCCTGAATTACTTGCATGACTGTGTATTAGGCTGCTGAAATTGCAGCTTCTGTGTCCCGGCCTTATAAAACAGAGGTCTACTGAACAGTGATGCAAAACAGAGTGAAGGGCACGCATGGGAGTCAATGTCTGTGTTCAAAATCACAACAGATGGGTCATGGCCGCTCACTACGTCAATCGTTTTAGAAACTGGATTCCTCCAGAGTGTTTGCTGTGGCAACCCATCCCTCAAAAGGATAGCTGTTAAACCTGCCCTTTGAAAATATAACTAATAACTAACTAATATATCTCAAACATGCCTCTCTAGCTAATTCTTCTAGATCTAGAATGACAGAATGCCAGCTACAGTTATAATAGACTAGGTGAAGAGCCAGCAAAACGCTGAGCCGTTAAATACAGCTCAGGAAAAAAAGGGGAAGTGTGCCTTGAAGGAGTCAGTTTTCTACCATAGATAAATAGATGATTTGTGAAATAATATATGTTAGGAGTTCGGCTCATGGGAGCCTGGGTGTGGCTGGTGTTTGCTAACAGGATGTTGGAATCAGAGGTTCTGGACAGGGCTGTGGCTGCACACAGACGCTCGGGGAGTGAATTACATGCCAGCAGGCTGTTTGTGAGCAATTCAGGGGAGAGCTGCAAACAGCAAGGCATCGTAAGGCACCCCGCCTTGCAGGGCAGGTGGTGACAGCACCTCACTGTTCTGTATTGCACCCTGGAAGGTCACAAGTACATCTTCTAGCTTCCATTATAAGATACATAGAAAATTGTGATGGGTAAAAAAATCTGGGCGACATTTTGCCATGTCTCCAAACAGGATGGAACCCTCCAAGCTAATGGGAAGAAACAAGACCTCACCATAAGTGGAGTCCACATTTCTTTTCCCTTTCTCCAACATCATTTGTGGAATAGCATTTAGTGTCACTTCTCACTAAACCTCCTCCATACCATGCATCTTAATGAAACACACTGTCTCGCTATAGTACGGAATCTCTTTTCTAGAACTTAGCTCCGAGCTGGGATTCTCAAGACAAGTATCTCTCACGCAGATTATTCTCAAAGAGGCTCAGCAGTTAGGAAACTGTTACTGAGTTTTGATTTTGAAGAAGTTTCAAGCCAAACTGCCAAGCAAGAATAAAATCGAGTTAAGCACAGATGTGTGATGAACCTCCCCACACAGGCCTGGCCTATGCACTCTTTAAAAAAGTGCCCCACTGATTCTCACACCAGTGATAGAGATACAATGGACAAGGCATAAGTGTTTTAGCTACTGTGCATCTAGAGCTGCTTTGAGCACATATAGATGACAGTGATTAAAATGTCTGTGCCCCATCGCTACTAGTGATTTCAGTATTAACAACATTGCTGGTAGCAGTGGCACAAAAAGGAAAAAAAAAAAAAATTTAGTGCAGACACAGCCTAACCAAGATATCGGGGCAATTTGCTACAGAAGTCTCTTTAAAAATATTTTTCCCTTCTAAAAGAGTTCTTGGCAGTTCCTGCTTTTTGAAGAAATCACAAAAGGTATCATTCTGTGAAATCAGACATGCAAGAAGTCTTACTGCAAACTTCGGTATTTGGGATGTTTCAGAATGGGCAGGACTTCAGCAAGCGAGGATGTGCAATGCTAATTTCAGAAAGGGGAAAATATTTTGAAAAGGCTAGTTAAAACATTTATTTGATGAATACCCTCCAAAGCCTGGTGAATGGAGCTGTACAGAAATCTGTACTTACCTCAGTTTTCATTTTTGCTTTGTAGTTCACCTTTAAGGATGTGGTCTGGCTGTTGCATGAGCTAGCTCATCCTTACTTTTCCAACTCTCCCACTCAAGATGTCCAGGTAGGTGGTTACAAGGCCAGGGTTTCATGCTTATTTCCACTCTCCCTCATGGAAGATGGATCTGAGAATTATTTGTTTCAAAATATTTGCAGGGTATAAAACAAGAAATAGTATTTTTCAATTCACCTAATACAAGTACTATAGTGCAATCTCTATCATTAAAGTTGAATTTACAAATGTAGAATTCTGTTAAAAAAAACCTGCATTCAAAAATAACACAATGTAAAACTTTAGAGCCTCCAAGTCCACTCAGTCCTACTCCTCATTAAGCCAATTGCTCAGACAAACAAGTTTGTTTACATTTGCAGGAGATAATGCTGTCCACTTCTTGTTTACAATGTCACTTGAAAGTGAGAACAGGCGTTCACATGGCTCTGTTGTAGCCAGCGTTACAAGATATTTGCGTGCCAAATGCACTAAAGATTCATATGTCCTTTCATGGTTCAACCACCATTCCAGAGGACATTCGTCCATGCTGCTCATGGGTTCTGCTCGATAACAATCCAAAGCAGTGCGGACCAATGCATGTTCATTTTCATCATCTGAGTCAGATGCCACCCAGTAGAAGGTTTTTCTTTTTTGGTGGTTCGGGTTCTGTAGTTTCTGTATTGAAGTGTTGCTCTTAAGACTTCTGAAAGCATGCTCCACACCTCATCCCTCTGATTTTAGAAGGCTAATCAGATTCTTAAACCTTGGGTCGAGTGCCATAGCTATCTTTAGAAATCTCACATTGGTACCTTCTTTGCGTTTTGTCAGATCTGCAGTGAAAGTGTTCTTAAAAACAAAACATGTGCTGGGTCATCATCCGAGACCGCTATAACATGAAATATATTGTAGAATGCAGGTAAAACAGAGCAGGAGACATACAATTCTCTCCCAAAGAGTTCACAAATTTAATTAACGCATTTTTTTTTTAAACAAGCATCATCAGCATGGAAGCATGTGTCTAGAATGGTGGCAGAAACATGAAGGTGCATACAAATATTTAGCATATCTGGCATGTAAATACCTTGCAATGCTGGCTACGAAAGTGCCATGCGAACGCCTGTTCTCACTTTCAGGTGACATTGGAAATAATAAGCAGACAGCATTATGTCTGTAAATGTAAACAAACTTGTTAGTCTTAGGCTAGGTCTACACTGGGAGGGGGATCGACCTAAGATACACAATGTCAGCTACACATCTTAGGTCGATTTACTGGCCACGAGAATGATGGCGAGTCGATAGCTGCTGCTCTCCCGTCGACTCCGCTTCTGCCTCTCGCCGCGGTGGAGTTCTGGAGTCGACAGCAGAGCGATCGGGGATTGATCACTACCCGCCGATCCGGCGGGTAGCGTAGACGTACCCTTAGTGATTGGCTGAATGAGAAGTAGTACTGAGTGGATTTGTAGGCTCTAAAGTTTTACATTGTTTTGTTTTCAAGTTCAGTTATGTAACCAAAAAAAAATAAAAATCTACATTTGTAAGTTGCATTTTCACGATAAAGAGATTTCACCTCATACAAGTACTGTAGTGCAATGAGAAATGCTATTTCTTTTATCATTTTTAGAGTGCAAATATTAGTAATAAAAAAATAATATAAAGTGAGCACTGGACACTTTGTATTCTGTGTTGTAATTGAAATCAATATATTTGAAAATGGAGAAAAACATCCAAAAATATTTAATAAATTTCAATTGGTATTCTATTGCTTAACAGTGCAATTAAAACTGCGATTAATTGCAATTAATTTTTTTAAACTGCAATTAATTTTTTGGTGTTAATTTTGAGAGTTAACTGCAATTAATCGACAGCCCCAAAGATTTTATGTAGGTCCTCTGGTGAAGCGGCTTGCAGCTGAGCCACCATCTGGCAGCACTGAGCAGTACCGCACTCAAGAGGAAAAGGAACAAGGGGAGAAAATGTTCTTGAGTCCTACTTTGACCTTTCAGAATTCCATCTGTTCTTTTGTGACCATTCACACATCACTCTCTGATTCAACAATGTCCTAATGTGAGCATATGAAAAAACCCTGCATCAAGTGAAATTGTGTAGCCAGTGTCAGAAATGAATCTGCTCCTTTTTGTATCAGCCTCTGCCTATTTTCATTTTATGAAGGCTGAAATTTAACTGTTAGTAGTAAACAATTCTTCCTATTCTAATAGCCTCAGTCCTGAAACTGATTTTTGGTTGCCTTTGAAGAGGAGAAGGGGTGCGTGAAAGGAGGAAATTAATTTTGACATGAATAGTTATTTTTAAAATAAATTATTTTCATGGGTCCTCCCAAAGATGCCTCAATAACATCCAGATCTTCTTCTAGCAACCCTGAACATGAATGGCCCAGCTTAAGATGTGGCTCCTGACAGTTTGACTGCTACTTTTAGTTACTACATACTGGTAAGCCTTGATTAGGTGATGAAGTGAGCAAAGCCTGGGCTGTGATTGACCATACTCATTCACAAAGAGAAAGAATATAGGTAGGGTTACCATATTTTAATTTAAAAAAAGGAGGACAGCCCACGGGGCCCTGGCCCCGCCCCAACTTCGCCCCTTCCCGCCCCAGCCCCTCCCAAACTCTGCCCCGTCCCCGCCCCTTCCTCAAAGTCCCTGCCCCAACTCTGCCCCCTCCCCTGAACGCTCCGCCCCCCTGCTCCTCCCCCTCCCCTGCTTCCCGCGAATCAAATGTTCGCAGGAAGCCTGAAACAGGGAGGTAGCAGGTAAGCTGGGGCTGGGGCGGGGCGCGGCCCAGCCCAGTCCGGCACCCCCGGGTGAGCGGCTCCCTCCGGCAGCCAACCAGCCCAGGCCAAGAGGCTCTGGCCCCAGCGTCTCCCGCCCGGCTCGGCTTGGGGCCTGGGGCGCCGGCCCTGGTTCCGGCCGAGCGGCTCCGGCCCACCCCGGCCCCAGCGGCTCCAGCCCGGACCCAAGCCCCACGGCCCCTCCCTCCCTATTTTCCCGGACATGTCCGGCTTTTTGGGATTTCCTCCCAGATGGGGATTTGAGGCCCAAAAAGCCGGACATGTCTGGGAAAATCTGGAGGTATGGTAACCCTAAATATAGGTAATTTTCTGGGAATTGGGGAGGGGAAGTTTATTGCGCTTTAAAAAAAATAAATAAATGGAGAGATACCTATCTCATAGAGCTGGAAGGGACCCTGAAAGGTCATCAAGTCCAGCCCCCTGCCTTCACTAGCGGGACCAAGTACTAATTTTGCCCCAGATCCCTAAGTGGCCCCCTCAAGGATTGAACTCACAACCCTGGGTTTAAGCAGGCCAATGCTCAAACCACTGAGCTATCCCTCCAACCCCATTATACCCTTGGATTAAAACAGGGATGGCCAAATACAGCCCACAGACTTATAACAGAGCCTGAGTTTATCCTTGTATTACAAATGAGGGTGGTCAGGCAAGGTTACAGATCCCAAAATGCTCTGCTCCATCCTGACCAACCATAAACAACATCTTAAAAATGAGGCAGATGCAATATGATCCATTCTGCGCAACTTGCGGGGCCCTCATGATCCTGGCAAATTGCCAGTGTGGCCCTCCGTTGACTAGCCTCATGGGAATGTTATCCTTTCACTGAGGGGAAAGCTAGTATGTACTGAAGTGCTTGTCTGCTCATATCTACTCACCATCACATAATACAAGCAAAATTGGTTTCAGTTATATTTGACCTACATTGAGGCTAACTTTCCAGCTATTCTCTGTATTATAAAAATATGATAGTGCATGGAAGCTATTTATCTCCTTATTTTAGGGAAAAGATATTATGAACATCAATATGGACAAGTTCCTGAAGATCAGACTCCAATTTGTCAGTCTGCTCACACATTTCACAGTCCATCTGTTTTCTTTCGATGATAGCTATGCAAAGCACCAGAGAAATTTACTTCAGAGACACGACGGTTGCTGATGTTTATTTTGATACTTCTGGTGAGTTTCAATATTTTCCATCTTTCACTATATCCCAACATTGCCTTTAATTGCTTCTTGTCAGCAGATTTTCAAGTTATCCCTCCTGGCTGTTTTCTCCCAGCTCCTTCATTATTTGACAACATTCCAGTCATGATATACTGCAGAAAGGAGGTATCAAAATGGGAAAGCAGTTGATGAAATTCAAAATAAAAGTCAGGTAGGGCTGTTATAGTACATGGCCAATGGCTAACTGAATAGTTTAAAAATCATTGCAGAAAGAGGGTAAGAATATATCTCAAGAATGAATCTCTTTTCTCTGCTAAGACATCTCATTTTATATACATCCCCAACAAAAGGACTCAACAATTTCACAAAGCTTATCAAGTTTCAGTCCAAATCTTTGAACTGTTCAAATTCTATTATATGCCATTACTCCCAGGGAGTAAAAGTTGAAAGAGAACTACAAAAGGTCAAAAAACAACAACAAAAATATGTTCTCACAAGAACTGTCCCCACAGTACTGACACTCACCAAGCCTGGGGGAGAAAGAAGTTTCCTTAGATTATTGAAGATGCTCCAAGATACCAAACAACACAGGCCCTGAGTGACTCAGCAAGTATGTAACCAGGTGTCTGACTAAGGATGCGAATAACCCCCATTGACTTGTATTGTACTATCCACATGGTGAAAGTTAGGCACATGCCTTGCTGAATTAGGATGACAGGTTGCTGCCTCCTTCATCTCTGTTAACGGGGCACAGTCCAGAAAATAGCATTATTCCATCTTAACCAGAATGAGCTTTGTTATTGCCTGGTAGAAGCCTAAGGATTCAGCTGAAACCATGTGATACACATGGGGAGGGGTTATGCTCACCTCCCTTGGACACATGTGAAGCCTTCAGGCTCCTGAGAGCTTGCCAACATAAACCCAGCTCTGGAGCACACTAGCTGGAGTGGGAAATAGTACAGTCCAGATGCAGATCAGTAAAACAAACTTTTTTTTTTTAAATTGTTTATTTAGCTTACGGAGATTGTTGAAAGGAAATGCCTTTCCAGAAATTCTAACCTAGAAATGCTAGGAAAGCCAGTGTAGCCAGAACAATGAGGAATATTTGTGGCACCTTAGAGACTAACAAATTTATTTGGGCAGAAGTTTTCGTGGGCTAAAACCCACTTAATCAGATGCATGGAGTGGAAAATACAGTAGGAAGACATATATACATAGTCCATGAAAAGATGGGGGTTGCCTTACCAATTCTAACGAGGCAATTCAATTAAAGTGGGCTATTATCAGCAGGAGGAAAAATCACTTTTGTAGTGGTAATCAGGGTGGCCCATTTCAAACAGTTGACAAGAAGGTGTGAGTAACACTAGTGGGAAAAATTAGTTTTTAGCTTGTGTAATGACCAGGGCCGGCTCCAGGCACCAGCCCAGCAAGCAGGTGCTTGGTGCGGCCAAGGGGAAGAGGTGGCACGTCGGGCTGTTTGGCGGCGGGTCCCTCTCGGAGGGAAGCACCTGCCGCTGAATTCCCACCGAAGAAGAAAGCGGCGCGGTAGAGCTGCTGCCAGAGTGCCGCCGATCGCAATTGCGATCGCGGGTTTTTTGTTTGTTTTTCCTACTGCTTGGGGCAGCAAAAACCCTGGAGCTGGTCCTGGTAATGACCCATCCACTCCCAGTCTTTATTCAGGCCTAATTTGACAGTGTCCAGTTTGCAGAACTCCAGTTCTGCAGTTTCTTGGAGTCTGTTTTTGAAGTTTTTTTGTTGAAAAATTGCCACTTTTAAGTCTGTTACTGAATGTCCAGGGAGGTTGAAGTGTTCTCTGACTGGTTTTTGAATGTTATAATTCTTGACGTCTGATACGTCCATTTATTCTTTTGCGTAGAGACTGTCCGGTTTGGCCAATGTACTATGCACCTGTGAATCATCTTCATCTCCTTTGCTTTCAGCTTCTGAGATGAAAGCCTAATTACAGTATTGGTCTTCCTCAAAAGAAGAGCTAGGCCGTGATTGTGGCTGAAGAACTTTTTCCCCCAGACACCACAACCCAACCACTAACTATTCAATGAGCTAAAACAGCACAGTGCTCATCTAGAAGGGATCCAGCCAATAACAGATCAGCAGCTAGCACAGACAGCTTTTTAGCTAGCTAACTATGGCCCCTATCACAATAGCATCCAAGCAACTCCTGATCATTGGTTAATTTAACCTGACACTACCCTGCTGAAATAGGAGAATATTACAATCCCCATTTTTCAGAAAGGGAATTAAGGTTCTGAAGGATTTGCCCAAGGTTACACAAAGAAACTGACAGAACCAGGATCTGAACCCCATGTCTTCTGAATTCCAGCCCACTACCTGCACTGAGAAGAATTTGGACTCAAGGGAGGGGCAAAAGGTCTAATTATCAACATCAGCAGAACCCCTTTCCTTTCCACTGGGGAAGGGGTAGGTCCAATGAAGGGAAGGAGATAAATATTGGGATGGAGGAATAGGGAGGAAGCTGGAGGGAAAGCTAAAGGTTACAGTGCAGAGATACAGGGGAAGGGAAAGTGGGGTATAGGGACAGGGTTAAGTTAGAGGAGGAGTGTGACGGGTTGGATCACAGAAACCCCCTTGGGAGCTGCCACCCGAGGTGCAAAGACTACCCCTGCTTCTGCTTTCCCTGCCAAGCTCAGGACTCCAGCACCCTGTCTTGCTGAGCCAGACACTCCCGTCTGGCTCCAGACACAGACCCAGGGTCTGAATCACTTGTCCCAAAGCTGCAAGTTTACCTGAAAACAGCTCGCAGTAGCGTGCTTGTCTTTAGCACTCAGATGCCCAACTCCCAATGGGGTCTAAACCCAGATAAATCCGTTTTACCCTGCATAAAGCTTATGCAGGGCAAACTCATAAATTGTTCGCCCTCTATAACACTGATAGAGAGATATGCACAGTTGTTTGCTCCCCCAGGTATTAATACATACTCTGAGTGAATTACTAAATAGAAAGTGATTTTATTAAATACAGACAGTAGGATTTAAGTGGTTCAAAGTAGTAACAGACAGAACAAAGTAAGTCACCAAGCAAAATAAAATAAAATGCGCAAATCTATGCCTAATCAAACTAAATACAGATAATCTCACCCTCAGAGATGCTTCAGTAAGTTTCTCTCAGACTGGACATCTTCCAGGCCTGGGCACAATCCTTTCCCCTGGTACAACTCTTGTTGCAGCTCAGGTGGTAGCTAGGGGATTCTTCATGATGGCTCCTCCCCCTCTCTCTTCTCTTCCCCCCTTTATATATCTTTTGCATAAGGCGGGAACTCTTTGTCTCTCTGGGTTTCCACCCCCCCTCACTGGAAAAGCACCAGGTTAAAGATGGATTCCAGTTCAGGTGACATGATCACATGTCACTGCAAGACTTCATTACTCACTTGCCAGCACACACATATACAGGAAGACTCACAGGTAAATACAGCCATCTGCAGACAATGGGAGTCATCAAGATTCCAAACCATCATTAATGGTCCACACTTTACACAATTACAATAGGCCCTCAGAGTTACATTTTATATTTCTAGTTTTAGATACAAGAGTGGTACATTTATACAAATCAGATGATCATACTCAGTAGATTATAAGCTTTGTAATGATACCTTACAAGAGACCTTTTGCATGAAGCATATCCCAGTTACGTTACATTCACTTATTACCGTATTTTCTCTAAAACCAGCTCAGTTACATTATATTGACTTATTATCAAGTTTTTATAAAACCATGTAGACTGCACAATGTCACAAAAACCATATAGACTGCACAACGTCACAAGGAGAATGCAGAATTAAAGTGACCACAGGAAGGGATTAAAACTCATGAGTAAATAGACTGGTATTGGTGAAACAAACAAAAACAAAATACATAAACATTAATCCTTGTGTGTTTTACTTAAAAACACATCTGATAAGTCTGGGTACAGCTTTACATAAATAAAGGCAAATGATAAACATTTTAAAATGAGAGATTAAAAACATCTCATGCAACTGCCTTTCTTTCACCCACTGCTATGTGCATGCATGTTGTCTATTTAGAGTGTAAACTCTTAAGGGCAATGTCCAGCACATTCTAGGGACAATGGACATTTTGGTTACACTATTTATAAATTCCAACCCCTCTCCTCTCCCTTCCTTGCCATGATGAAGGAAAAAGAAACCCAGAGTGTCTCAGTAGCACATTTCACATCTCTGTTGCCCCAATTGCTGTGAAAAACAGAAGGATGTCAGGGGTACTGACAAGACCAAACACTGTTGGAGGCAGCATGTCACCTGCTTATAGAGTGCTGGGCTCATCTTTGGATAGAACTGATTTTCCATAAACAGGAAAATCATATTTACAAATAAACTAATTAAGAAAGCTATACAAACCAAGAAAAACAGAATTAGGATGTCAATGAGGTCAGTTCTCCCACAAGGCATCAATGCACAGCAATGGGAATCTGTTTGCTAGGGACCTCCACTCCATCTACAGTGTAGTCACAGCCTGCTTGTTTTCCAACTAGGCCCTTTATAGCTGGTGCAGAGCTACCACGTTCTTGTATTTAGATAACCCTGCCCTTAGTGAGACATCCAGACAGCTTCCTAATAACAGTTTGGCAGCCCTCTTATTTTGGGGCCAACCCCATCTTTCTCTCAGCTCCAGGATTCTATAAATCTTATGTTCCCCTGGGGAAAAGGCACACTGAAGGAAATGAAAAATGGGAGAATTCCCTCTTTCCTGGAGGTTTGTGTGGTGGAGGGGGCGGGAGGGGAGTTGAGAATGATGAGAAAGAAGGGGCTGGGGGAGGAGAAGAGACACACAGCTGAGGTTAGGGTATCCGTTTCTTCCAAAAGGACATTCATTCTATTTTTTGCCGACATAACTGCATAAGCATTTCTCCTTCACCTTCCTTTCCCTTTCTCACTTCCAAGAATGCCAAAGATTCAGTTGTGGTCAAGGAAACCCATTAGGAGAGCATAAAAGGGAGAAAATACCTGGCCAGCCATAAAGAAAATACCCCCATACCTTCACATGAAGCCAGATAATTCTAGCAATTGTGAAAGAAATCTAAGTTTGCACATAAGTACAGTGAGCGGAGACCCAGAAGAGACTAGTGTACACAGTGCTTCTAACTTCTCTCCAACATCTCTGCTGTACTCTAGGATTTGTCTGTCACATTTACAAGGTGGGAGGACAGAGGGGTTCTCAACTCCGCATGGATCTCCTACAAACAGGAGGGACACAAGCGGACCTAGAATTGTAGTAGATACTTAAATTCTAAGCACCATTCTGATTCGTCTAAGAACTAGCTCCTCATTTCTACTGAGAATTTCTTGCAATAAGACCTTCAAAGGATCTTTCCTGTGGCACTAAGGTATTTAAATCCCTATCATACAGAGGTTTCCAAAATCTAGATTACTCTCCCCAAATACAAGTACTATCACTACCACGGTTAAAGGCACCTTCGAAAATACTGGTATGACCAGACTGGGGACCATGCCCTAAACTACATCCCTCCTAGTTTAAAGCTTGCAACACACTACATAATTTGATTGCCTTATTCCCTAAGAGCTGCCCCTTACACAGAATGTAGCCAACCTGTGATATTCACTGTTAGACTCAAATACTGTGGCAGGATTTTGATGTTTTTAAATGAAGTCTACATTTTATTACCAACAATTAAAGCTATGCATGTTAATTGAGGGCGTGCCAAACCCCACGATTCAGGTACCAGAGTGATCACCACAGAGTCAGGCAGAAATTCACCCCACTCTCAAAAGCATCTGCTACCAGGCACAGCAATCCCAATAGGCCCATGCATTGGAAATCCTAGTTTTCCTATATAGTATTAAGGGTTGTCGTTCAGCAGGAAATGATTGGTGAAGTTACAAGATTTGCTAGAGCATCTTCTTCCAGAGTTATAGTCCCTAAGAATGACACGATACTATAGCAGCTTATGGGAGTGGACAGAACGTTATTTATAACGGAAATATCCTCAGTTAAAGAATATCCTTTTCCTGGAAGAAATCCAATCAATATACTTTGATAGTGTCCAGCATCTGGCAACGATACTTTCATCCTGGAAATAAAATGCAACAAGTCTTCATGTACAATAAGCACCTTTATTGAGCATCTCACCATTCAATATAGATTCCATTTGACATCTTAAATTGCAGAATTATAATCCACTTTAATCTTTCATTAAGAAAGAAAGAGAGACTTCAATTTTGCTTGCATAAAAAAATTATTAAATCTGTGTGGTGTATAATTATGTTACTATTAAAAACAATGGCCAGGGCTGTAGTCAAATAATCGCGACCTGTAAGGCTGATGTCACACACATTTCAAAGCCAAAAACATTATCTTTTCTATGGACTTATCCATGTAAAAGGAACAACAAAAGTCAGTTTGTTCTGAAGGCTGAAGGGCTAGAAAAAGTATTTTCTATTTCCTAGTTTTACATAAGCTGAACATTCACAAAAGCTATTAAGCAGCAAAATATTTTACATTTCAATCATGGAAAAAAACTGAAATTTTAGACCTAAACAAGCTAAATTTTCAGAGTATTGTTTGCATACAATCTAAATACAGTAGCCTCAATACAGCAAAAGAGTTTCTTCTAGACATTCTGTATGTACACACAAAGTCGTAGGCCATGATCCTGCACTGAGTAGCATGCAGGCAGACCTGTGTGCCCAGGCAGAGCCCCAATGATTTCAGTCAGACTCAGCCTGTGCAGTTCCCAGTGCAAGAACAGGGCCTTAGAGCCTACATCTTGGCTGCCCTCAATTATTTAGTGCAGTTTTGGTTCAATGCTCAAGAACAGTTTTATAGGTTCAATTTATTTATAGGTTCCTTCATCATGGCAATTTATAGGTTTTACAAACCAATGGCCAGATCTATTTTTTTAAAAGAAGGCTGCTTATTGTCAAATCTATGCTCAGACAGATAAAAATTCTGAATAATCGGAATACCCCTAACCTCATTTAAAGAAATAAATCTTCCTACAAGGGAGCCTGTCTTACTTTATAAAGATGCCTGCATAGAAATTTTTGCAACCTTATTTTGATATAACACTAACTGCCACTCAAGCCAATAAACGGTGCCTAGTCTACAGTATTACCAGTAAAAAGAACAAAGAGTACTTGCGGCACCTTAGAGACTAACAAATGTATTTGGGCATAAGCTTTCGTGGGCTAAAACCCACTTCATCAGATACATGCAGTGGGAAATACAGTAGGAAGATATATATACGCACACACAGAGAACATGAAAAAAATGGGTGTTGCCATACCAGCTATAACGAGACTAATCAATTAAGGTGGGCTATTATCAGCAGGAGAAAAAAAACGTTTGTAGTGATAATCAGGATGGCCCATTTCCAACAGTTGACAAGAAGGTGTAAGTAATAGTAGAGGAAAAAATTAGCATGGAGAAATAGTTTTACTTTGTGTAATAACCCCTCCACTCCCAGTCTTTATTAAAGCCTAATTTAATGATGTCCAGTTTGCAAATTAATTCCAATTCAACAGTTTCTCGTTGGAGTCTGTTTTTGAAGTTCTGCTGTAAAGAAAGGCTAACAGGCACACTTAAGCAGAATAGCTGGTTGAACTGGCACTCACGGGTAAGCTTGCAGAATCATTTTTAAAAAGCTTAGGCCAACATGAAGGGGTAAGTTTCTCAATGGTATCCGACAGAAAGATGAAATGGTATTTTAGACAGGATCTAAAAGACTAGTTACAGAAATTAACCCTTCAGCAGCATGGGAAGGCAGAAATTTCTAGGAAAGAAAAAAAGTCAGTTTTTCAGTTATTTCCTCTTTTTGTAAAATAGTTTTTAGTCAGCAAGAGTTTCATCACTGTATTACAAAACACAGCATTGCTCTCTCACATTGTTAACGTTTATGTTCTTTAGCGGCAGACAGTGTAAAGTATTTTCTATGAAAGCTAGGAAAGGAGTTCAGGTTGCAGTCGATTTTAGTTTATGCTTAAACACAACTATCATCCGCACAAAAGAGCCCTAATGTGGAAAGCAACCCTTTAAAAAACGGGACCCTAGATGTAAGTAGAGCAGGAAGCCTGTAAACAATGAGGAAATAGCAGATGTCACCAACTGGCAACGGTGAATGGGGTAAAGAGATGAGAAATTAGGCCTTTGTAGAACTCCCACGTAATTCTGAGTTCCGGTTTGAAATGTGTAATGATCAAAATGTTCTAAAAGCCAAAGTAGATTCCTTATAGCAAAGGTCTCCCCCAAGGACACAAGCAGCTTTTAGTAAGGCTGATAAAACTACATTATTAAAAAAAAGTCCTGTTTTAAGAAGAAATAGAATTTATTTCACAAAATAAATTATGTCAGAAAGCATCCAAGTTAAACTAACAGATCTATTGCCATCACTGTTCGTATCCAAGCCCCATCTTCCTCTCATTTTTCAATATACATGAACACATAGCTGGATCTTCTAGCTACATTTCTTCTCCATTAGCTACAACTCAATGGAGAAAACTATTCAGCCTGCACGCTGATTACCAAGGTCTTGCTTTAGGAAAAAGTCTAGTTGCGGGGTAAGCATATTCACGTGAAGGCAGATTTCAAATACGTTAACAGTGTTACTAACTGGTAGTGGAATTTTCCACAAATTTTTAAACTCGGGATAGAATACATATACACACAGCTTGGGCGCATAAAAGAAAGATGCCTCTGTCAATCAGCACTGTGTTCTGGAAGTTCTATAGTAAGAAAACAAAAACCTCCCTCTCTCCTCTCCACATTTTTTTCTGATGAGTACTTAAATAAGCCATCAAAGGTAGGCAGGACAAACATTTGAATCTTCCTGCCTCTCTCATGCTTTCAGCTTTTTACAAGTTAATGATATCTGTTACTTCCTAAATAAATGCCTTAACATTAAGAAGAGACAGCTAATCACTCATGAATATCCTGGCAATAGGGGAAAAGCACTAGTAATGGTATGTATACACAAGGGCAGAAGACGTGTAGGTAGTAACAGGCTTTTTCAAAACTTCCAAATGGGAGATAAAAAGAAAATTAAAGGTAATGAAAGATATATGGCAGAATATTCTTATAATTGGCACCTGTGTGTTTCCAGCTGGTGGCAGCCACTTTCTTTGCAAAGTGATATTTGTGACACCAGCAGGGCAGGGTGCAGCATAAACTAGTTTTCAAATGGTTTCACATCAGAGAAATGTAATTACCAGGAGAACTAGAGGAGTTCTTTTCCAGTAACATTGCCCCCAATAGCAAGGAAGTTCAGATGGTTTAATGATTTACTTTCCTACACAGACTGTATAGAACAAGAGGGTTGAAAATTCTCTAAGTCCTTTATGCGCTAGAGGGAGTATGTTCACACCAAGGCAGAAGATGGGATTTTTAAGTGTTTGAACAAGTCTTTTTTTAAAAGGGAAAAATGTGTGAATTTAGTGATTATGAAAGGTACTGAATCAACAGACCTGGAAAACTTTGGTTTTCCATTTATCAACACAACATGAAGCACAGGGAACTATATACAATGCAAGTTTCTTCACAGTGTCAATCGATATGCCATGACAACCTGGAGGGACCAGGTGCAGCGAACGGGGTTTTAATTTGCTGGCCTCTCTGCTGGGACTGCCAACCAGGTTCTTACTGTCAAATGTGGTGGTGAATTTTGCGATATGGACACTTGTCCAGTAAGATCTGAATCGATATTATCTGCTCATTTTAGAGACGTCACCAATCAGGCAGATAGATGATGATCATTTGGTTGTTACCTTCCCACGGCTGTAGAATTAAAATGATTTTTGTTTAACAGTGTTATTTACAAAGGCATAAGGGGAAAAAAACCCAGCAGGTGGATTCCAATTTGGATTTGGAAAACTGGAAGTAATTAAAACATTGGTCATCTGTAGGAACTAAAAACTGCAAAGCCAGAGAGCTGGAGAGCATGTAGGTATATGTGCAAGTTTAATTTCTCAACAATGGTGATGGGGGTGGAAGAAATAGTCATCACATAAGACTATGGCATGAGCTCCCCCACTCCACCTTTCCTATTTCAAAACATTAAAAATTTTAAAATTGAATTACTAGTCCAAATTTCCATTTTTAAGAGAGATGCTGCTGTTCAAATAGCCACTTACTCAGTAGGCTGGTGAAAAGCAGCACATAAAGGACAACCGCCACCATCAGTGGAGGATTTTTGAGAGTGCAGAATCACTTCCCCCTAGGCACAGTGTTGGCACAGTGTTAGTACCAGCATCACTGCATGTCACATTTGACAACTATTCCAGTTGTTTGGAGACCTCTGAGATTCCTCAGGAACAAACACAGAAATGCTAGGGGACATCATTCAGAATTATTTTTACAGCTGGTAATCTGTATGTTTACATATAGCTATTTTTAAATTCTTAAACAATTCCTTGCAAAACAGGTGCAAAATTTAGTTATTTTCTTTGCCACAGTTCTAAGTGTAAGGGCATTGAAACATGTAGACTGAAAATTCCTATATGCACATGGCACATCATAATACAAATGAGCAGGTATCCAGAGTGAAGGATTGCAACCAGATGCAGAAAGATGTGCTGTCCAATGTACACATATGTATATATTAAGAAGTGTTTTAAGATCTTATGTTGCACTCAAAATTCTGCAATTTTAATGATAGCTAAGCCACTGAAAGTAAGAAATGGATATTGCCCAAGATTTAAAACAAAAAAAACAAAGAAAACCCCCAGCAAGATAAACATCCAAGAAGATCTTACACTGTAGGAAAGAATTTCTGAGAAGTCTTTAAAGTTGTCGGATTTTTCTTTCAGTGCTTGTAATACTGACATCCAGTTTGTCTACTTTTCCAGTTAGCCGATCAAGAATGTCATCCTGCTCATCAATTTCTGTCTGCAGACCCAAAGCCAGGTTTTTCAGACGGCCTAGCCCAGAGGACATGTCATCTGCCAATGGAGAGAGGGAGTATGAAGGTTCAAACAGCAGGAATTACAAGATATAGGGTGCCATTTAAATGGGTGCTGTCAAAATTCCCCCCATTTCCCCCAAAACCTTTAATTAAACCAAGTGTCAGTGAAAGCTGCTTAACTATTCCCCTACAATATTTGCAACACAAATGTTACAACACTGGTAGTGCATTGGTACCTGAAAAGTGACTCATCTATTTTCATTGCTCAAAGTGAGTACATTGTAAACTAAAAGACACAATAAATGGTGAAAACTAAATTTGATCTTTATAAACCAAGGTATTTGTCGTATCTAAAATACATTTAAACATGTTAACTTTCTCCCTTTACTTTAAGGATGGATATATTTTTTCCTTGCCTCTGTACATTTGACACCCTAACATGAGTAGTCTCTCAACACAGTTAGTTCTTTAAACTGATATTTATTGTCAAGAAAGATCAAAATATACAGGTGTAAAAATGGTTAATTCTATAAATCCCCAATCCTTGCAGTACACCCACTTTCTGTACACGGATTTTTAGAGCATTTCCTTCCATAAGGTACACGTTTGTTTAATGTGGATGAGCAGGTTTACTTGTTCCCATATCCTAGAATGTGTTCTTTGAAGTACTTAGCTGCAGAAAAGCCGTTTATTGCACAACTGGCTGGCAGAAATGTTTTGGAAACTAACAAATTCAGAATGAGGTGGGAGTAGAACAGTTGTTATATCTATCCTAACATTTTTGGCTCAGCTTCCTGATTCTTCATGTATTTGTTTTCTTCCACATCACTCTTTCCAGGTCAGACAGAGCAGACAACTACAGAGGCATTTTATACAGAATAAAACAGATTACGATTGTACTTTCTTCAGAGATATATGCAGAAAGATAATAAAATCCACACATTAAGGATTTCATTCCTTCCAATTTGTTCCGTTTTCTCCAGAATTTTAAGCTCATTAAAATAAAGTTAAGTATTTGCTTATGAAGGCTTCAGAATCCAAATTGATGCACTACTGACATTCATATAAATTCAATCATTCTATGCAAAATAAACGGTACAGTCTACATTACAGGAGACTATGGTATTCATATTTTTGGTATTTAAATGCTAACATGGGTATTTCCTCACTGGTATTCTTATCAGTAATACCCAGCTAATGTGCTTTTTCAGCATAGCCGGATGAACCTGCTTGGCCCTGTTCCATTCATTTGAAGAGATGTTGCATAGGAATATCTGCACAGCAATTGGTTAAACATACAGCAGATATTAATTTGATGTAGTCAAAGGCAAGATATTTAAATTACGCAAAGTAGCAACTGGTATCAGGTTAAAGTTTTGGGATGACTGTGGTGCGGCTTTCTTTAAAAAATAAATTGTTCAGCAGTTCAGTAACCAAACATCTTTGAATAATTGTTTTTGTCTTAGTGAAGTCCAATACTGAAAGAAAAGCCATAAGAGCACAGGGAACAGAAAATGCTGAGACCCCAGCAGGGATACCCCATTGCAGATGTTAGTTTCCATACAGATTTATATTATTGAAA
This sequence comes from Trachemys scripta elegans, assembly GCF_013100865.1. Taxonomy (NCBI): domain Eukaryota; kingdom Metazoa; phylum Chordata; order Testudines; family Emydidae; genus Trachemys; species Trachemys scripta. The sequence continues at coordinate 18,528,814 of NC_048312.1, read as the reverse complement.
CTGGCTAGGATTATTGCAATCTATAGCTGGTTTTACATTAAAAGCATTTTTAACTCAGATCTATTACTAACCTGTGTCATCTGTCCTACAACAGTCTGCCATCTGGTCAAAATCCATTTTGGACAAGAAGTGGACCATTAAAATTCATAGTATGTGGACTTAATCCTGAAGACTGGCCTAAAGCATGTAGCAGATCTACCAGGCAGAAACTTTTGAAATAGAAACTGCATACACAGAGGATCTTTTATGATCAAAGGTCTGTGTGTGAACTACAAGTTTTAAGGACAGAGCTAGCCGGGAATAGACTGCTCTGAATTCTCTCAGGCTGTAAACAGCAAGATATGTAAATCATGTTAAGTCACAGAACTTCCATTTCTAACTCACCTAAGTTGGTGTCAATTTTCTGGTGGTAAGCTCGGAGATGTTGATTCTTTGGATAAACATCGGGTTGGACAGAAGATTCTGAATTGGTTCCACTGAAATCATCGTCTGTTAACAACATAAGACATTTCTAGTCCACATAAATAAACAAAGGAATGGTTCAGAACTATTAAGAATTGCTCTAGCTGACTGACAGCTGGCTTTCTGTCATCTGACTCTGTCAGTGAGACCTAATAGATTCAATCCAACATCACTATCAGTAGGTCTAGCTTTATGATATGCAGAGATACAAGTTTGCAAGTGGATTTCCTGGTTGTAAATTAAAGCAGTAACTAAAGTCTGTGTGTTGCTTTCTGTAGTTCTGTTACTTAGCTGGGAAAAAAACTGGACCACAAAAGCCAAACAGTGCCCCTTAAGGGCAAGTCACTAGGAAGCTCTTGTACCCTCTAGTGGTCAGCTTTCATATGTTGGAGATCTATTTAGATGTTTTAAACGCAAGAAATCCCAAATGTTGTGTTTGCTTTTTAACTGAAAGGCTTCTAGCCTTCTGTTGTAAATTAATGCTTTGCTATCTTCAGAGTGAAGCTCTCTAATCTGTTGGCAGACAAACAAGAGCGAACCAGAAGTGTCATTTCTGCACCCCATATAACAAGGTAAATGCTAAGTGGTGAAATTAACCATTTAAGTGCCAAACACCAAGTTCACACAATTATACTCAATTGTTATGTTTTCAGCGTGCATTAGATCAGTAAGGTACAGCGTTGCTTTATTTATAGATCTAGTTCAAAGACTTCAGTATTTTCTAACCCTCACAAATATAAATGAAAACTAGTTATAAAATGGGCCCTTATTTAAAGCAGGCTATGGCCATTCAGCACCAGACAACATTAGCTGAAGTTTGCTTAGGGCTGGTCCACACTTAGTCCGGACTTCGGACTAAGGTACGCAAATTCAGCTACGTTAATAACGTAGCTGAATTCGAAGTACCTTACTCCGGACTTACCGCGGTCCAGACGCGGCCGGAAGTCTCCCCCCGTCGACGCCGCGTACTCTTCTCGGCGAGCTGGAGTACCGGCGCCGATTGTGAGCACTTCCGGGTTCGATCCGGGATCGATTTATCGCGTCTTAACCAGACGCGATAAATCGATCCCAGAACATCGATGGCGTGCCTCCGGACCAGCCGGTAAGTGAAGACTAGGCCTTAGTATAAGAGCAAGGGACAGAACAAAAGCCTACATGCTATTTTGTATGAATAAGATGCGTCTCCTGGACCAGGGTTAGCTACGTCTGTACTGATAAGGGAATCAGCCACATCTGAAAGCTGTGGTAAGACAGGGTTCAAATATGCTCCTTCTGAACCATTTTTAGTCATTTGACAGAGACAGGATATGGCTATACTTGAACACACTAGGTAGGTTCTTGTACACTGCTTAGGCTGCATCTGCAGGAGGAAGGAACGGTGCTGAATTTTGCAAGCTTCTAACCCTCTTTATTGTTAGCATCTAATGTGATGATATTCTTTCCAGAAAGGCTAAATAGACACAGCTCTAAGCTATGTAAAGTATACCCAAAGTGATGGGCAACATCAAATAAATTAACAAACCAGAATTACGCAGCTTCCTTAAATTTGGATGACTCTCCTGGTACTTTGACTCCTGTTCTTTACTAAAGACCATGGCTTCTTTTAATCTGGTGAGAGAAAAAATAAAGAAGAAATATTCTTGGTGCCCACTGGTTGAACTCTGTACCGACTGAACAGAATTAGGCCCCATATTCCTTTAAGAACAGCTAACTGCTTCTTACTTAGAACCAGTTCCCCTTCTCTTGACATTCGTTTTTAACCTTACATGGCTCAATCATGCCCCCTCTGAAGTCAACAGCAAAATTCCTATAAACTTCTGTGGGAACAGAATCAAGCCCTCAGTCTTTACCAGTAGAGGCACTCGCCAAGACATATAGCCAAATACCATACACTAACCTGTCCTCTCTCCCCCCGAAACAACAATACACGTACAATGTTGCTGTGTTATTCACACATTGCTGCTTCTTTGAAAGTGAATGTCACATGGTTCTGCTCTAAGAAGTCAGTTAGCTTAACTTTTGTTTGTTTTTATTCAGAGTTGTTAGTAAATTGGGAAGAGAAATAGTTCAAGACCACATGATATTTAAGAGGGAGTTTTTCAGAATGCTTGATTAAGGCAGGGGTCCAGCTCTGGATTTCCCCCCCCCCCCCCCCCCCCCCCCCCTTTTTTTTTTTTTTTTTTTTTTTTTTTTTTTTTAAAAGCTGGTACGCAAATTTACAAGGCTGTACAGCTACAAACCTCTACACAGTTCCCATTAAAGGAACTTTCTAGATAATATGAAATCATTCTTACCACAAGTACCAAAAAAAAATAAAAAACAAACAAAAACCCACAGAACTTTTTAGCAAAAGCATCAGAAAAGAAAATAGTCACCATCTTGCTAATTTACAACGTACAACTGAAAAAACCTGCTTTCCCATTACAAGTCATTGGAGAACTGGAACATTTCAGAACTACCGTAAGGCAAATTCTATAACAACTAAAATTGAATCATTTTTATTTTAGATCAGCCAAATTTAATATAGTTTCTTACCATCCTGTGATGATACTGATTCTCTAGAGATCATGAAAAACACTTAGCACACATACAGCACTTTTGTCTTCAAATATTCACTTTTAAATATTCAATTTTCTTATTACCCCATGAAATATATCTGCATGTACCAGTACAAACTCGCAGCAATACGATTTCCACGACTAAGGCTTAAACATTTTCATTCTTCCAAATTTTAAAATCAAGTTAGAAAATTAAAGATTTAGCTGCCTTTTACATATAATGAACAAGTTATTTTGCAAATATTTTTTGCAATATTTGACTGATTGTCCATTTAAGTATTGAAGACTTTTCATATTTAGTGGGCAGAAACGCATGCTGATTTGATCAAAATTCCAGAGGCTTATATTTATTAGTATAGAGTACTGAAGTATGTGCTAGGAGATCACAATACAGATGAAATACTTGGTCATTGACCTGAAGAGCTTACAAACTAAAGCCTCAACACTGCAGTCTGGTCCCTATGCAGACTCCAGCGCAGAATTGGGGTTCAATATCAGACACAGCACAACAGAGTAGAAGTCAGTAAGATGACCATTACTCAGGCTAGTACACAGCATGGAATAAAGGAGAATGGAGGTTATGTTATTTAAACTAAAATGTGTTGGCTTCTTCTAAATTGTGCAAGAAGTAGGTTTTAAGAAGGAATCTGAATAGAGAAGGGGATAGTGGCCTTGCAGATCATCTCAAGAAAGCTATTCCTGCCATAGGGGTGGCATGATGGAGTAGTGTTCTATTTGTCTACACCTTGCAGTGCACAGAATCAGTTTGCAAGACTTCTCTGCTAAGAGGCAGGTCTCCCTGCCAACCATAGATGACTCATGCCTCCCCATACTGGGAGGTGGAAGGGGCACAATCTAAAGAGGAGGACACATGACCATCCCACATGTTTCTTTTGCCCAGTGACACCCTCCTCTGCCCTGCAACCAGCCTGGGTGCTCTCCCCGTCCCATGTCACATGTGGGGGCTGCTTGGGACTGGGGCCAAGCATGCTAGGGGGCAGGTGCAGTGGCAGAACAGAGCCCTTCTCCCTCTTCCAAAGGCCAATCTAGGGCAATGGCAATTGTGAAAAAGGATGAATAAAACCCCACATGCCCCACCTATGCCCCGCCTCTGCTGCCAACTCCAGCTGACCACTACTACTCTTAAAATTCTCATTGTACTCACCGGCTGTTTCCTTGGTACTCAGGGGCTCCATTCTGCTCAGGCTTGGTCTCTGGAGGTTTCGATTTGAAGTAGTTTACAAAACCACCGAAGACACTCTTAATGTTGTTTATGTGTCTCTGACTAATCTTTAAATCCTGGTCCATTTTATCCACCATTCGTTCAGTGCGCTTTAATGCCTCACCCTGACGTACAAGTTCCTAAAGGGAAATTAACAGAAAAACGGAAGTCAGTCAAGTCAAGGGATTGTGATGTCAATGGTTTTAACATTTAGGAATAAGATTTCAAAAGCTGCATTTCCCCTTTTCAGTCTGTAGTGGGCTGTGTTTTATGGATAATTATATAGAATTGCTATACGTCTCCTTAGCATATAAGAGATCCTCTTTGTTTATCACACATGCATTTAAAGTGTCACAGCTTTAAGATACTGCTCTTACTCAGGAGAGCCAGTTAGATGGAAACAGGAAGCCAGAATAATGAATCCTTCCTGAAGTTTGAGTTAAGCCCTCCTTGCTTACATATGTCTAGTCTACTGAACAAGTTATATTCACCCCCCTCCATGACATGCTACTTCCAACATTTTGTAACTTTTTTTCCTCTAATTTATATTATATATGTGGAAATTTTATATAAAATTTCAATTTCCTGGCCCATCAACTACTATGACGATATACCACAGCTTTGTGAAATACATGTAAATTTAAGAAGCTATTTTATTCTCATTCTACCTGCAGAATTTTCATTAATGTTAATGGGAGATTTTCACAAGAATCAAGGATAAATATAGTGTAAATTTTCTTACATTTTAAACCCATTGTTCTCCAGGCTCTAACTTTCCTTTATGCAATTGTTATTTATATTATGCTGGTGCCTAGAGGCCTCAACTGACCTTGGGGCCCACTGCACAAGGCACTGTTTGAAGTCCCTGAAGAGTTTATAGTCTAAAGAGACAGACAAACGGTGATGGGAAAGAGAGGCACAAAAAGAAGGGACTTGGGCAAGATCACACAGCAGGTCACTGGCAGAGTCAAGAACAGAACATGGCTCTCCTAGGTCCCAGCCTAGTGCTATATCCACTAGACCATGCTGCCTCATACCATATTTAATTATGTATGCAGCAATTCCTAATGTGGATGATGAAAGTGACAAATAGAAACGGTCCAGATTTGAACCACTCTACCTGCTAGTACAAATGTTGCAGTTGTAAGCAGGCTATGATCAGGAATCAAACCAGCATCTCTCTAAGCTCTCTGGCCCGCCACCCAAAGGGACTGCTTCTTACTGCTCCATGAAAATGGAGAAGCAGAATTAGTTTCACTTTCCTATTCCTTAGTACAAGCTCAGTAGAAAAGTGGAAACAACAGGATTCCTTATTAATTTAATTGTGTCTTCAGCATTAGATGCATGCAAACAAAAGTGACAAGAACTTGACGATTACATTTCAGGGTGGTGGCAATTGTGAAAAAGGATGACTAAAAGCTTCCAGGAAGAGGAGGAGAACCAAAAAAAGAGAAAGCAAAAAATGCAAAGAGACAGAGGAAAACAGACATGCTTGAACAAAAAAGTGCCTCTTTCTCCCTGAAGTATTTCTAAGGCCTCCAGCCCTGTGGCACTAAAATCAAGAACTGCCAACTCCAGCTCAAGGCAACTGTAGCCTTCATTAGCTCCACAATTCTTATTAAGACATGCCAACTTCCTGCCACCTACTGTGAACAACATCTAGAAACTTGTTATAGTCACAATTTTTATCAGGTCCTAACACCTTTATCTGCCCTTGCTAAGGTATGTTACATTGTACCATGGAAGTACAGAGCTGAAAAGAGATTACCAATGTAGAATCTACGCTAGTGAGGCAAGTAATGCTGTTAGAATTATTTCAATTCCTGGTTGACATTTTCACTAACAAAGGGTATCATTTTCACACTAAGAGTCTGCACTAGGTCATTCAGAAAGGATCCACTGATAGAAAAATGTTAGTGTTATTTTCTTATAAGAGTCTTTTCTGCATTAACTGATTCCTACAGCCTATGGTTTTAAAATTCTAAAGCACACAGGTATGCAGTTTGATATTTCAATGGCTTAAAGATACGCAGCCAGAATCCATCTGTTTGCAGTTGCATTAATGAAAAACAGAACTGCTGTCCATATTCTCTCCTAGATTTACGGAATTTTAGATGAGTAGTCTTGCAGTGTCTTTTTATTTTACGTTTCCCCACTCAAGCAACCAGTTCTGTGACATTCAGACTCTACCATTAACACTAAATCAGGCTTACATTGCAAATTTCTTTCAGATTTTCGGTAACAGACCAAATTGTTTTGTGATAAGGGTTGGATTTTTCCTTTCACTACTAGAGGATTTTTATTATCTCTCAAAGTGTGTATATTGAAGAGTTCACCATCTAAATCAAGTTACTCACGCAATTTATTATAGACAATTATATGACTTGTGTATATGCATTCCCTCAGAATAGTATATGTAAACAAATTACTATCATTTGAGCAAACATCCTCCCTCAACAGATGATGCAGCCCAGAAGACCAAATTAATGACTCTAAATACTTGGAACAAGTATCATCACCACTTATTCTGAAACATCTCCATCAGACTAAGGGAAATGATTAACAGGGATGAGTCTAAGCACATTGCATCAAGTGCTGTATTAGTTTCAGGCCACAACTTACCAGGAAAAAGAAGGTCTATCAGACTTTACACAGGTAGAACAATCATTTTCATTAAACAATTGTGGTAACAGAATACCTGCATAGGTTTTGCTAATTTTTAACTGGCATTTTTATCAAAATACATATCAGACTAATGTTATCAGAGTCTTAATCAGACTCTATAAAGGAAAGCTTTATTGTGAGAACTCAGGTATGCTTTCCTCAAGACTTTAAAGAAGCCAAGGAAGCTGCAACTTGGATTTAAAAAAACAAACAAACAAAAAAACTAATTAACAGCTTCTTTGTCATTATCACCTCCCAGCCCCGGCAACAATGAACAGTTTCTACAGACTACCAAGAGAAACTAATAGAAGTGTTTGATAAAAGACCTATAATGTTTTCACTTTAAACCCCCTTAAATACAGTTTATAAAGCAGTTCACCATGACAGCAGGGAAAATATTGGCAGGCACTTTTATTTAAGGCTTTTTAAGGTATTGAACTAGATTTTTTCCTGGTTTCAGGTGTTTTTGAAGTTTGTGTAGACTACTCAGACATTTAATAAGACCAGTAGGCCACTATGGACCCTTTTGATAGGGTTAGTTAAAAACAGAAGCCACTCAGCATGAAAATATTGTCACAATCAAACTTGTCCCCTGAGCCTGCACTCATTTAGACCCATGTTACTCTACTGAGGAAAGTTACACACATGTTTAAATGTTTACAAGATCTGGTCCTTACCGATCTCTTTATGTTTAGTGTTAATATTGGTGAGTCAGTCTAATAGGTGACTAAATAAACCAAAAGGGCACTTATGTAAAGTTTTGATTATATCTGGTATAAAAATCAATATTACTGTTATTAAGAACTTACCTCTGATGTGGCTACTCCAATTTGCTCAGATTCATAAATGAGGGAAAGAGATCTATTAGTGCTGGCCTCTGTGGCCTGAGCCCGCCTCAGAACTTCCTGCTGAAGATACCTCTGTTTGTCTGTAGCCTCCCTATGTTGCCTTTCAGTAGGGTCATCAAAGATGTCATTTCCATTGTTCCACTTTACTGGCTTCAAACCTTCATCATCATCATCATCAAAGGGATTATAGTTTTTCGTGTAAGATGACATAATGCCAATTCCTGTTTTCTCCCTTTGCTATAGTGTGAGTGAAACTAGAGATAAGTGAGGTTGGAGTCACACTGGTATTCCCAGGGCCTACAGCAATTGCTTAGTTTCAGAGGAATTGAACCTCAACAGGATGAAAGATCTTTACCTGTAAAGGAAACAGTTTTTACTTATCTTTAGAACACTGAGTTAAGAAAAACTTCAGAGTGGTAGCTGTATTATTATATATCAGCAAAAAGAACGAGGAGTACTTGTGGCACCTTAGAGATTAACAAATTTATTTGGGCATAAACTTTTGTGGGCTAAAACCCACTTCATCGGCTGCATGCAGTGGAAAATACAGTGGGAAGATATATCTACACAGAGAACATACCATACGTACCAACTCTAACGAGACTAATCAATTAAGGTGGGCTATTATCAGGAGAAAAAAAAAACTTTTGTAGTGATAATCAGGATGGCCCATTTAATAATAAATAAATTTGTTCGTCTCTAAGGTGCCACAAGTACTCCTCATTCTTTTTAAGAAAAACTGTTCACTAAGGTATAAAAATATAAGCTGTGATATGAGCCACAGAAGATACATAAGGGAGAGAGGAGCACATACATTATATATCTGGGTGGGAAACTGCATCTTGGTATTTCAGTCACATACACTGATCCTCTGCACATAATCCTGCAGGGCCCTTCCTCCTACCAGTAGAACAAACACCTCTTCTGGGACACAATGGATCTCTCCATTGTAAGGTAAAACATCTGTGCAGGCAACTGGAAATTCTCAGGGGCTGGTTCAAGACTGTGGAACAGACTCCCACAGGATCTGCACACCATCATAGATCGCACCACCTTCTGTTTCACGCACAACAGGTACTTATTTAACATTACTTTTGCTAACACTTACAGCACAGTGTACACAGAATTTATAAAACAAAACATTACACTGCACATTCAATTTTCCCCTGCGGAAGAGGATGAGAGAAAGAATGAGCCACACGTGACAGATATTAGTCACGTTGCTTAATACACTACTAGAAGGGGCTCAGATACTACGGTGAGGAGGCTGTTCTCTACAGGTTCTTATCCTGACTAAACAAATCACAGTAGATGTCTCTCTCCTTTGCTATTTAAAACGGGGAGGGGGAGCGGCGGGGAAAGGAGTCGGCATTACCCTTTGACAAGCAAAGTAATTCCAGACACAAAGCTACTGCAGTTGCCCTGGCATTCAGCTTGTTTTCATAGATACCACGAGACAGCTAAAGCCTCTCTCTCCTGGAGCCTCCCGCTAGCGAGCTCTCGCCTTCTCCTCGCGGACCTGTCACGCGGCAGACGGGAGAGCCTTCTCCTCGGCAGCTCCGCCGGGGACGGGGCTCTTCCCGGTCTCGGCCCCGATCCCCAGCTCGGCCCCGCTGTGGGCCGCTCCCCGGGAAGCGCTCGGGAATCACTCCGCCAGCACCACCCCGGGGTACGTGTGTATCCTCGCCCCACACTGCTGGGCCGGGGGGGGGTCTGAACCCCGGACAGACGCGGCGCGGTCCCTTCTCCCCAGCCCCCCCCATACCGCCCCCCCGCCGCCCATCGGGGGCCCCCCACGCCCCTTCCGTCTCCGAGACGCCCCCACTCCCGGCGCTCCGGGCCCCAACCCCTCGGAGCGGGGACACCGCCCCCCGCAGGGGCCAGGGAGCCGCTTCCCCCGAGGGGCCTTGCGACCGAGATCACCTCTGGCCTCGCTCCCGCGGTGAGGGGCCGAGCCGGGCCGCCGGTCCTCACTCACCCGCTGCCACCGCCAACGACCCCGACTCCCGCCCGAGGGGTGCCAGCACCCGCCGGGCTCCTCCACCCCGTGACTACTGGCTTAAACCATCGCTGCCCCTGCGCAGGGGAAGCGGCTGGAATAAACTATCACTACCCGCGGGCGGGGGTGTGCGTGCAACCATTCTAGGCTGGGGAAGCGGGAACCTTCAGGCTGGGGCTCGGATAATCCATTGCTAGTACTGGAGTGGGGGGTGTGGTTTGAGAGTTGGGATAATCCATTGCCCGTGAGTGGATGGGTTTCGAGTCCGGAAGTGAAGTCAACGTAGGCGCCGCCATATGTGTTATCTGATTGGAGCCCGGAGCTCCCGCGGGGAGTGGGGGAGGCTCGCGAGAGGATGGTGAGGGGGCTAGGGAGAGGATAACAGCGTAGGGTGCGCTGCGCCCTGCGGCTGGCCCGCAATATGTCGGCCCTGGCGGTGGCGGCTGCTGCGGGGTTTGCGTGGAGGGGAAGCGGCTCCGGATCTGGCTCCGGTTCCGGCTCCTCACGGGGCTTTTACTTCAACACGGTGCTGTCGCTGTCCCGCTCGCTGGCCGTGCAGAGACCCGCTCCCCTGGAGAAGGTAACGGGTGGGGCTCCTCCCATTGCTCCTCCCACCCCTCTTGGGGCGGCAGGTGTCATGTATGTGGGGCGTCAGGGCGTGTCACGTATGTGAGTTGTACGACATGTATGTGAGGCAGCGTGTGTCCCGGAGGGGGACGTGTCCTGCATGGAGGGCGGTGCGCGCTCTTTGGTAGATGTCATACATGGAGGGAACAGGGTTTCATGCCTGGGGATGCTCCGTGCGTCATACATGTTGGGACGTGTCATGTGAGGCAGCGTGTGTGTCCCCTGTGACAAGCTGGGTGTTATGCCTGGGGATGGAGTCAGTGTGTGGTGAAGGCGGTGTGTCAGAGTTTATATGTCTCTATGTGGATGCTGGATCTATGCATGATGTTTGTGTGGCTCACCTATAGGGCAACCAAGCTAAGAAGAGCTTGACAGAAATTGGTTTCAGGTTATGAACGTTGATGAATGTTCAGGAAGGTTTTCAAAATATCCCGGTGGTTTTGTTTTTGCAGAGCACTTGTCCTAACAGCCTGCTGAAAGAGAGTTTGCCCCAGATACCTAAGGAACCTAGTTTTTTTAAGAGGAATTAGCACAGGGGTTCTCAAACTGGGGGTTGGGACCCCTTAGGTGGTCATGAGGTTCTTACATGGGGGGTCACAAGCTGTCAGCCTCCAGTCCAAACCACGCTTTGCTTCCAACATTTATAATGGTGTTAAATTTATAAACAAGTGTTTTTAATTTATAACGGGGGGTCACACTCAGAGTCTTGCTATGTGAAAGGGATCACCAGTACAAAAGTTTGAGAACCACTGAATTAGCATAACAATAATTAGATCTGTTTTTATGGTATGTATAAGAAATCAAGTTTTTTCCTGTGTCATGTCAAGTTAAAGCAACATTCTTTAATGCTTGGTATTGGTATGTAGTGGAGCTAGAAATGTATAAGGTTAGGTTGATGGCAAGTGTGCTGTTGTAACAGGTTTTTTTTAGCATAGTTAGACTAGGCATAGGAAGTCTCCCAAGGGTGCTGAGTAGGACATGGTACCTGCGGAGCATCAGTTTGGTCTAGGACTTTAGACCTATGGGTATGTCTTTGTTATGCTTCTTACCTTGAGCTAATTGGCAATCAGTTTAAAAACGTCTAGTGAAAGCAAGCCTACGAGAGCAAAGCCTAAATATGTGAACGTTAGGCCTGGAATAGGTCCTTAACGTAGATGTTTAATGCTCACAAAGAACAGTTGGCTTGTAGGAGCTCTTTTTGTTTTGTAGTACATAACAATGATAAAATGATAAGTTATAATTTACTAGATTATTATTGCATATAAAATTGTTCGAACTAAAACATAAATGAATGGGTAGTTGAGTTTTCCAAAATGAAAATTCTGCATTAATGTAAACAACAGTATCTGACTTGTCCCTAGCCAATTCTTGTACATTTTTAGAATTAATTTTGTTTGATGGACCACCAAGATGTCTATCTCTGATGCGGTAGTCAACTAAAAATAAAGTTCTCTCATTACAGATTCACCCGTATTTAGAGTATTTTATGGGAACCTGGGTTAGGGTTATTATTTGATTTTAAGGGATGCTGTCAGATTATTTATCGGTAAATAAATTTGTTGTGTTGTTAACTACCCGAGATTATTAAAAATAAAGGAAAGTAACTACATTTATTTTTTTACTATTTGAACAATTTTATGTGATGCAGAAGATTAACTGTCAGTATGCTATGAATAATGTAGTTAGGAGATAGGGATGTGTTTTTAGGATCAATGGCAGTACTGTGATGGTTAAGGTTCCCAGAATTAGATCAGTTTGTGGCGGATAGGTTCATTAATGGCTATTAGACAAGATGGTCAGGGATGCAACCTCATGCTTTGAGTTTCCCTAAACCTCTGACTGCCAGAAACTGGGACTGGATGACAGAGGATGGATCACTGGAGAATTGCCATGTTCTGTTCATTCCCTCTGAAGAAATTGGTCATTGGCCACTGTCGGAAGACAGGATACTGGGGTAGATGGACCATTAATTAGCCTGCCCCAGTATGGCCGTTCTTATTTTGTTACAATGAACAACAAGTCCCAGGTGGCAGTCATAAGATACAATGTCTAATTTAAAAAAAAAAAACTATTTAAAATGCAGGCACTTTGTTAATATAACAAAAATTTACATTTATGCCCACTTTCTATACAACCATCCACTTCTGACATGCACATTCAGAAACTATGGCCCTATCAATGACTATGAAGTCTTAAGATAAATCGGAGCCCCAGCATACAATATAGTTCTGTGCAGAAGACCAAACACACTGAGACTACCAGGCACAGAGCTTACTAATGTGAATGCTTACTTCTCATTTAAGTAATCTACTCAGAATATTAAGCAGTATGCCTGGTATTAACTGTTGGCAGGGACAGGCTCTTAGACTGCAAACCAGTGGAGTAAATTCCAAGCCTCCGCAGTTTTCTTTACATTGGTGGTGCTTACCAGACAATGTCACCTTCAGTTTTGACCCAAAGTAAATTTCATCAAAATAAATATTTTCCCAAAGTGCTTAAGAACAGAACTATAACTACTAAAGAACCTGAAAGTGAAATCTGGGGGAGGGGGAAGGAGGGAGAGTGAAACTGATTTATTTTCTGCTGTCCTTAAATTGTGGGAAATGCAAAAAGTAAACAAAGAGCATTAAAATAAACTGTTTTTTTTATTTCACATAACCACCCATGGTGGTGTTTTACATCAGTCAAAACAATGTCATTTGTGTGGTATGATAAAATATTTTAACAGTAAGCAATGCTCAACCTTAACCATCACACCTAAATGGTGTGGAGAAAGCTTTTTTGGTGGCCACTGCACATTGAGCAGATGTTACCAGTGAACTATCAATGATGACTCCAAGATATTTCTGGATTGATAACAGCTAATTTAGACCCCATCATTTTATATGTATAGTTGGGATTGTGTTTTCCAGTGTGCATTTCTTTGCACTTATCAACACTGAATTTCATTTGCTATTTTTGTCACCCAGTCAACCAGTTTTGTGAGATCCCTTTGTAAGTCTTACCTAAATCCAAAGTGGACTGCGATCTTGAGTAATTTTATATCGTCCGCAAATTTGCCACCTCACTGTTCACCCCTTTTTCCAGCTTTTTTATCAATATGTTGAACAACACAAGATGCTGGGGGGGGACATTGCTTTTATGCTTCTGTACTATAAATTAATGCATATTGTTTGGAAACCTTTTTTAAAACTGTTCAGTGTTAGAGAAGTTTGGATGAGAGAACCATGAAATACAGTGATCAGAAAATCTGAATTGCAAATGAAATGACACTTATCCAGTAAGACATATTGAGTACTCTTATATAATAGTTCATAATAAAAATAACTGTTTTCCTTTCTGGTCTTACAGTAGAAAATACTCCTTTTCAGATATTAAAATACTTGGTTAACCTTTTTTCAACCTGACTGCCTAAAGTTAGGCACTTAAGTAAGAAGTGACCTGACAGACAAAGGTACTGAGCACCCCTTTTCAACATCGGTAGGATCTGTGGGTACTCAACACCTTTGAAAGTCAGGGCATTTTGATGACTTGTCTTTACAGGTTTCTCCTTTTAAATAATGTCCGCTTTCGGTATGTAAAGCAGACATCTGTGAGATTTGATATATTCTGTGCTTGTGTATTCAGTAAATATGAAAGCAGATACTACAGTAGTAGGTAAGGTAATGGTAGAATAATACTTAGCTCTGGCAACTTATTCTGTTACGTGGTTACAAGGATTTGAACAATCTGTCCCACCCAGCTAGGCAATACTGTTTGCTTTAGCAATACTGTGTATGAAGAAAGCATCGCTGTGGCAATGACAACATCTACTTCCATCCATGGTTAAGAAAAGGTTTCCGTATTCAAGGGAGATGAGCAAATATAATGGTATATAGCCCTATTGTGAATTTCTTGCACATCCAGAAACCCAGTGAATTCAGTGGAAGGGAGTTTTCAGTGCACAAGGAATGCAGGATTGGGCCCTGTCACATACTATATGATATTTATGCAAAGTTTCAAGATTTCCAGAAAGACTTCTTGGAGATCTAAAGATTATACAATTGTAGAAGAAAATTGTTAAATGACCCTAAGTATAAAAGTGGACAGTTGGCATCCATTCTTTCCTTTCTTTAAACATCATTCTTCACTTCCACTGGAACCTGGTTATTTTCATTAAAAGGCTGAATAATAAAGGACATTTGGTGTGGAATTGACTCTTTGAATTGACTTGATGCAGTCTACTCAGTGTTCTGCCCTGAAAAACATTAGTGATGGCACTGGGGGCTACCCAGAGGAAATTGTGGAAGCCCCATTGCCTGGTATCTTTAAAAAACTAGAGAATGTACTGTATGGAAGAACCCTGTTTTGGCAGGGGAATGGCACAATGACCTTTTAGGTCTCTTCCATCTCTGATTTCTAAGAATGATAAAGCCAAGGCTTTTAATTTGGTTTTCTTAGGCTATATCTACATTACAAACGAGGGGTGTCATTCCTGTGCTTGTGTGCACACACTCAAAGTAGTTCAATGAGAGCTAGCCGAAATATAACTAGTAGTGTAGCTTCAGTAGCATGGACAGTGGCAATGGAGGCAGTTTCAGGTGGGTTTGTACTTTGCACAGCTCAGCCATGCCTCTGCTGTTGCTGCCCATGCTACCGCCGCTCTGCTTTCTCATTGAACGAGGGCGAGTATGTGTATGTGAGCTAGTTCATAGTGTAGACCAGGGATCGGCAACCTTTGGCCCCTGGCGCGCCAGTGGGGGCTGTGGGAAGCAGCGCGGGAGAAGGGATGTGCTGGCCGCCACTTCCATTGGCCTGGAGCGGCGAACTGCGGCCAGTGGGAGCCAGGATCGTCCGAAACAGCCTATGCGGCAGGTAAACCGGCCCGGCCCGCCAGGGTGCTTACCCTGGAGAGCCGCGTGCCAAAGGTTGCCGATCCCTGGTGTAGACCTAGCCATAGGGTCACTTGTGGGTATTGGCAGTCAGAGTTTTAATGTGTGCGTTGTGTTCCTCAATGCCGTTTTTTAACTTTCTTTTTTTTTTTTTTTTTTTTTTTTTTTTTCTTTTCTGCAGGTACAGAAGCTGCTATGTATGTGCCCGGTGGATTTCCATGGGATTTTCCAGCTAGATGAGCGCCGCAGAGATGCTGTGATTGCTTTGGGAATTTTTCTCATTGAGTCTGACCTTCAGGTACAACTTTCTCCCTCATTTTGACTTTCTTTAGCTGAAATACTTTTGAATAAATCTCTAAATGGGGTTGGTTGGTGAATGAAATGTAGGTATGGCAGTTCCTTGCTTGAAATAAGACATGGCAAAGTATGGAAGTGAACGTAGCCTCTATCTAGACTCGCTATTTAGAACGGTTTGCACAAAAATGTAATGTGCAATTGCTTGCTTAAATTTTCACACACATTATGTTTGAACATATACCTACACCTGAAAATCAGGCCCATAATTTCCTTTTTATGCATGGGAGGGATTAGGATGAAAACCTATACATATAAGGCTGTTTATGTTGTTCACTAACGTTCATCTTAAACGTCTGGCCTCTCTGGGACAGGCAGCCATGATGTTTCTGTGAGCTGATGCGAAGGCTTCAGTCTGCCCAAAGGTGGTGTCATCTCTAGAAGGAGAGAGATGTGATGCCTTAAGTGCCTGATCCAAAATCCATTAAACGCAATGTGAATCTTTTCATTGACTTCAGTCGGTTTTGGATCAGGCCATAAGCCACCTCTGTTTTAGCCTCCCCCTTGGTTGATCTAGATGAATGCGATATTATTAACAGCTTTGCTGTTTTTTTGTTTTTTAATTTTGTGATGTGAACTCATTACTAAGAACTGGGCAAACCACATCACTTGTAATGGAACTTGGCATTTATATGATGCTTTATGTATTCAAAGCATTGAACAAGTGTTAATCCACCCCTGTGAGGGAAGTTAGTACTGTCCCCAATTTATACATTAGGAAACTGAGCATGTACTGAGAGGTTAAGTGATTTGCTCAAGGCTATGGAATGCAACAGAGGAAGGGCTGGCAGAATTTGGGAGTTTCCACTGTTTTAGCAATCTAGCAAAATGATTTTCTGCTTCTTGTTAGACTCAAGTCAACATACTAGAGACAAACGATCAAGACATATAATCAGCCCCAAATTGCATGATAGACCAACAGTGTCCTGTCTCATTTAGCAATTGGCAGGATGGAACAGTTTTATCTATAGCATTGGACTAGTTACATGACTTACCTTGTCTGTATTAAGTCTGTTATGCGATATTTAGGTAGCCTGTAAATAATCATTAGATGACTTGAGTTCTATATATATAGTCACTTTACCCTTCCTCTGCATGACTAATGTGTATTGAAACTGTTACTCAATTTTTATCCTCCATTTCAAACAAATGTTTTCTCTTTCAGCACAAAGACAGTGTGGTTCCTTATCTTCTCCGGCTTCTGAGGGGTCTTCCCAAAGTGCAATGGATAGAAGAAAGCACTGCACGAAAAGGCAGAGGTTGTTTTAAGTTTTACTCTTCAGAGTATGTGCTTGGGAAATTGTACTCAGTCCAGAACTTAGTTCTAAGGGAAGTGATCAGCTCCCTTGTGCTTTTAGCTGTTGACATAACTGCCTGTGTTGGAAAGATACAGCAGTAAAATTGATTCTTCTTGAGAGGCCAGAAAGGAAGTTGAATAGCTCACACCTTTCCTGATGTCAGCTTAGCTGCTTTCCAAATAATTCGATACCAGTCAGTCACATCTTCAGGGCTAAGTTGTTAAGAGATAGTATAATGACTAGAGTGGAGAGTGATAGTCAAGATTCTTGGGTGCTATTCCCAGCTTTGCCACTGGTTTGTTGTTCAAACTTGGGTAAAACACTTAACTTCTTGGAGTCTTAATTTACCTATCTTTAAAATGGTAGAGAGAATACTTATCTACCATGTAGGGGTATGTAAGGTTTAGTTTGCTAATGTTTGTAAAAGTATTTTGAAATCCTGAAAAGCTCCTCATTAGAGTGCATGTTGCTGTTCATTTATTTATTTATTTATTTTTATTAAATTATGCGCGACATATTTAGGATTTTCCCTTTTCACAGCAAGGCTATAGAAACTGGAAACTCCTATTTTTCCCTTCTTCAGGAAAGACTAAGCCCACCTGTCTGATATGTTTTTCTTAGGGCATTTCTCTCTCCTCTCAAATCTCACTTTCCTACCAGGGAACAACTCTGAACTTCATAGTTTGCAACTTTCTGACATCAGCTGGTTTTTGTACTTTCCTCTCCTACTGAGAATGTCCAGCCTTCTCTGTTTAAAACCTCTTAGAATGAGTCAGTCAGGTTCTTTTCAGATTCAACTTAATTTCAGCAAGGATTGGTAGGGGTGCTTTATTAAAATCTTTGCCACCTGAAAGGCACATTTACTCAAACACTGTTAGCTTTTTTTTTTTTTGTCCAAGAGATTCAAATGATCATAGAATATCAGGGTTGGAAGGGACCTCAGGAGGTCATCTAGTCCAAACCCCTGCTCAGAGCAGGACCAATCCCCAACTAAATCATCCCAGCCAGGGCTTTGTCAAGGTGGGCCTTAAAAACCTCTAAGGAAGGAGATTTCACCACCTCCCTAGGTAACCCATTCCAGTGCTTCACCACCCTCCTAGTGAAAAAGTTTTTCCTAATATCTAATCTAAACCTCCCTCTCTGCAATTTGAGACCATTACTTCTTGTTCTGTCATCCGGTACCACTGAGAACAGTTTAGGTCCATCCTCTTTGGAACCCCCTTTCGGGTAGTTGAAAGCAGCTATCAAATCCGCTCTCATTCTTCTCTTCTGCAGCCTCTCCTCATGAGTCATGTGCTCCAGCCCCTAATCATTTTTGTTGCACTTCGCTGGACCCTTTCCAATTTTTCCATATCCTTCTTGTAGTGTGGGGCCTAAAACTGGACACAGTACTCCAGATGAGGCCTCACCAATGCTGAATAGAGGGGAATGATCACGTCCCTCGAACTGCTGGCAATGCTCCTATTTATACAGCCCAAAATGCTGTTAACCTTCTTGGCAACAAGGGCATGCTGTTGACTCATACCGAGCTTCTCGTCCACTGTAACCCCTAGGTCCTTTTCTGCAGAACTGCTGCCCAGCCACTTGGTCCCTAGTCTATGGCAGTGCATGGGATTCTTCTGTCCTAAGTGCAGGACTCTGCACTTGTCCTTGTTGAACCTAATCAGATTTCTTTTGGCCCAATCCTCTAATTTGTCTAGGTCCCTCTGTATCCTATCCCTACCCTCAGTGTATCTACCACTCCTCCCAGTTTAGTGTCATCTGCAAACTTGCTGAGGGTACAATCCACACCGTCTTCCAGATCATTAATGAAGATATTGAACAAAACTGGCCCCAGGACCGACCCTTGGGGCACTCCGCTTGATACTGGCTGCCAATTAGACACGGAGCCATTGATCACTATCCGTTGAGCCCGACGATCTAGCCAGCTTTCTATCCACTTTATAGTCCGTTCATCCAGCCCATACTTCTTTAACTTGCTGGGAAGAATACTGTGGGAGACCGTATCAAAAGCTTTGCTAAAGTCCAGGAATAACACATCCACTGCTTTCCCCTCCTCCACAGTGCCAGATATCTCATCATAGAAGGCAGTTAGTCAGGCATGACTTGCCCTTGGTGAATCCATGCTGACTGTTCCTGATCACTTTCCTCTCCTCAAAGTGATTCAAAAGTGATTCCTTGATTTTTCAAGGGACTGAGGAGAGGGCTGACTGGCCTGTAGTTCCCCAGATCCTCCTCCTTCTCTTTTTTAAAGGTGGGCACTACATTAGCCTTTTCTGGTCATCTGGGACCTCCCCTGATCGCCACGAGTTTTCAGAGATAATGGCCAATGGCTCTGCAATCACATCCACCAACTCCTTTAGCACCCTCAGATGCAGTGCATCCAAGCCCATGGACTTGTGCTTGTCCAGCTTTTCTAAATAGTCCTGAACCACTTCTTTCTCCACAGAGGGCTGGTCACCTCCTCCCCATACTGTGCTGCCCAGTGCAGTAGTCCTGGGAGCTGACCTTGTTCGTGAAGACAGAGGCAAAAAAAGCATTGAGTACATTAGCTTTTTCCACATCTTCTGTCACTAGGTTGCCTCCCCCATTCAGTAAGGGCCCACACTTTCCCTGACCACCTTCTTGTTGCTAATGTACCTGTAGAAACCCTTCTTGTTACTCTTAACATCCCTAGCTGGCTGCAACTCCAATTGTGATTTGGCCTTCCTGATTTCACTCCTGCATGCCTGAACAATATTTTTATACTCCTCCCTGGTCATTTGTCCAAGCTTCCACTTCCTGTAAGCTGCTTTTTTGTGTTTAAGAGCAGCAAGGATTTCACTTTTAAGCCAAGGTGGTCGTCTGCCATATTTACTATTCTGTCTACACATCAGGATGGTTTGTTCCTGCAACCTCAATAAGGATTCTTTAAAATACAGCCAGCTCTCTTGGACAATGATGCTATTGTCTTGTCTGCACTCCAGTCCATTATTGTCACCAGTGGATAACCTGTCAGGGTATAATGTGGTAGTGAAGTTGTTACTCATCAGCATATCCTGCCTTGCAGCCTATGTCAGTCCTGTCCTGTGGCCTGATCCTGCGGCCCTTATGATTATTAAACAATAGGGTTTCTCCTGCATGTTGGGAAGACACTGGCTTTTCTGAAACAGATATGCTAGCTTTATAGGTTGTTGCAATAATGACTATTCCATATTAGCAAATCTTTCTGCTTCTGTTGCGCTTACTCCTTTTCCTTTATTGCATCTTTCATTAGTTCTCAGACTTGGAATCAGTATGCCTTTCTTTCTCGCTTTCTTTCAACACTGGAATTTGTTCATTGTCTGACTGTTAATGCCAAATGACTACTTTATTTTAATCTGTCTTCTGCCATGGCTTATATATGAAACAAGGAATATTTATTATTCCCTCTAAAGCAACATATTTCTCTTGTTTTTCACTAATTACTGGCTAAAGGGTATGATTTAAATCTTCATGTATATGTGAGTTACTCATACACTGACTTGGTTGATTTAGCTGTGCCATGGGGCATTATTGAAAGGTTGCCTTATGACTTCTTGTGACAATAATAAAATATTACTTCTTATTTTCAAATGGCTGACCCAAGTCCTATTGTAATGTTGTCTCTCCTCTCTCCACCCTTTCCCTCCCCGCTTCTGTAGGCATGCTTCCAGTTGCAGAAAACTTCAGCTTCTGCTTGGTGACTTTGTTGTCAGATGTTGCCTATAGGGATGCCACTCTTAGAGAACAGGTAGAGTTCACTGAAATTTTTCAATGTGCACTCTTAGATGTCTGTTGCTTAAATAACTATCTCAAAAAGGTGCAAAAAGGGTTTAAAATAAAGAATACCATGGCTACTTTTCTTCACAAAGGACGCGATCACATAAACACTGCAGTTGAATAACTTTACTTCTGTGAATCGTCCTGTGGTGCTCAAAAGTTACTCACACATGTCTTTTGAGGTTTAAGCCCAAAACATTGCCCATAACAAAGCCAAGTGACTCAGAATTATTGTGTTTATACCGGAGTTGGAGATATTGCTTTCTCAAAATGCTAATGCTTATGAGTTTATTTAGGCTATTACTTTAGCTAAGGAGGCTTCTTTAATTAAATGAGTTAGAGAGAAACATTTCTTTCTTTCATACAGTATCAAAAACCCGTTCAATTTAAAATATGTGATGTTCAAAATTAATGTTTGCAAGTTTCATTTGACTTAATGTAATGATCTGGCATGTGCTAGCTTTAAAGTGTTCACTGAAGAATGTTTTTGTACGTCTTCCTTGGTTGTTGTAGGTTTTAGAGGCAATTCTGCAAGTGATGCAGTTCCTGCTGGGAATGTGCCAGTCCCCACAAAACCAGGAGAAAGGTATTGGAACAGTTCTTTAAATTGGTGTTGCAACTTTATTTTAGCATCATCTGAACTTCACTTGCTCTCTAACCTTCACCACCATGCTTTTTAAAAGGTGTATTATATAACTAGCATTAATCATTTGGGCTGTAATTGATAACAGAATGTCCATAATTGGTGAGTGCATTCTGTCTTTTGTTTGAATGCTGATTGGTAAATTTTGAGCTAAGCTGAAAATACATATTTACTTATATGATGTAAATTTGCCGTTCTTCCTCTAATAATGCAAGTCTGGCTTTGTGATGTATATTGTGCTGCAATGCTTTTAGTGAGCTTGTAGCAAAGCTGGCAAGAGGAAGTCATAAGCTGCTAGTAGTATACTGTAGTAAGAAAGATACATGACTTAATTTTGTTTTCTAGAATACTTGTGCAAATATGCAGTCCCGTGCCTGATTGGAATTTCACGAGCATTTGGTCGCTACAGCAATTCAGAAGAGTCTCTCCTCTCAAAGCTTTTCCCTAAAGCTCTTCCACATTCCCTGAGAGTCCCGGAAGAACTTGAAGGAATTCGCAGACGTTCTTTTAATGATTTTAGATCAATTCTTCCCAGCTCTCTTCTCACAGTCTGTCAAGAAGGAACCTTAAAGAGAAAGACCAGCAGTGTGTCCAGCATCTCACAGGTTTGTGTGGCCACCTTTACAATGAAGACAGCGCTTAAGTCCTTTTCTGTTCTTTGGTGGAATTAAGAGATGCTCAAAATTATGTCCAATGACAGTCATTCAGTGCTGTACTTGAACAGATTCAAAGCTTTCTATCTTTTTCAGTTGTTCAGCTCTCCCTGAACCACAGAATAATTGATGACAGTTAAGCTAGCTACCACCATATTAATAGTTTTTACTTAAAAGATCTCCAAGGATTTGCAATCATTAAGCCTTGCACTATCCCTGTGTAGCAGGTATAATAATGCATACCTGTTTAGCAGATGGGAAAGTTAGACAGAGAAGTTAACAGTTTGAGTCTTCAGAGGTGATGACCACTGACAATGCCCTTTGGCTTCAGGAGGAGCTGTAAGCGTGCACCCCCTTTGGAAAATCAGACTTCAGATGACCTGCCCAGAATCACAGAATGAGGTATTAGCAGAGTTGGGCATATACCCCAGGAATCCTGATGACTACTGCATTCCGTTAACCAGGACACTCATTCCCTTCTTCATCAGTGCCTCTTTGTGTTTGAAGTTGTGGCCTGACTCAAGCCCGATTCTGAGAGTTACTAAACACTCAAAACTCCCATTGACTTCAGTAGGGGTTGTGGGCTCATCAGCACCTTTCTGGATATATTAATGATAATATGCATTTTTAAAAGAGAAAATATATTTGAATCCATATCATGTTAGATTTCTCAAGGCTTCACTGGCCTTTAATGATAAAATGCAACTATTATCTTGTGTTTCAGGTCAGTCCTGAACGTGGAATTCCCCCTCCCAGCTCCCCTGGAGGATCTGCCATTCATTACTTTGAAGGTAAAGCTTCAGCTTCCAGTCTTTACTATATTGCCAAAGAGCAGTGTGTTTTTTGTCACTCTTTACCAATAGGAAGGCTAGGGAACCCAAACCTCCGTGCATTCTCTTTGCCTTCAGGGTTGCTGGTAGTAATTCTTTGGCATGTATGTGGTAGAGTTCTGATACGTTTTGCATTAACAAGTTATTGGATAATCTTTATTTCCAGCAATAGTGGTTTCCAACAACAATGTTTTTTTGTCTAGCTTCCAAGAGAGACATTTTCTGACTGCTAAGCAGTTTATGCCTAGCCCTAGAGAGCTTAATCAAACTGTGGCAAAACATTGTTTAGAAGATTAGGCAGAATAACTTTACATAACAAATGTTTTATATTGTATGTCACTGTACAGCTAAAATGGCAGACTGAGGATTGGAATCTTGAATCCTGTTTGATGGCAAGTTGTATAAGCCCAAAGTAACGCACCTTACTAGAAATAAATTTGGTATGTGTAGGTTATAGGAACTCTTACTTTGGCGTGCCAAAATTGTGAACTGTCATGGAAAAGTCAAAGTTAAAACTCACAAAAGGGAGATCTTGAAAGACTATACTGACTATGTATGTACTCATTGCTATGGATACAATACTAAAATCAAGTGGTAGAATTCCAGCTGTGAATGAGATGAGCCTGTCACCTTTCAGTGGGACACTTGCAGAGCTGAAAAAATAAATTGATACTCTTGATGAAGTGGGAGGAGAGTGAGCTCTGTACTTATTGGGTCTTTTGTTATTTTTTGGCTTTGTTTAGCCCTTTTGGGCGCCTTATTGCTTGGGCTGTTCCCAGCCTTTGACTGAATAGTGCTCTCCCTCTTCTGGGCAACTCTGGCTTAAGTTTGTCTTCTCCCTTTTATTTCCTATCTGTCCTTCCTATTAATTATTTCTGGAGGACTCTCCCTTCAGGATCAATAGTTTGAACAGGGATTTCAGAGTAAGGCTCGCCTAATTAACTGGTCACAGGGCAGTTCATTTAATTCCTTCCTGTCTTAGGTCAGTCTGTACAACCCGTCATACCCACCTACACCTCTTCAGCTCAGGTATTCATGTTTGGATTAAAAAAAAAAGGAAAGGGGGAGTTAGAGAATTCTTCTCTTATGCTGTTAATGAAAAAACGTAGATGAATGGGGCATACTGTGGATTGGGCTATATGTATGCGGAATTTCTTAGGCTCCCTTTTTGAACCATAGGAACTATAATACTGGAACAGACTAATAGTCCCTCTACTTCGGGATTTTGCTTTCAGCACTAGCTTCTATCAAACGCTTAAAAGGCAGATAAACCTTGCATTATCCCCCATAATGCACCTGAACAGTTACACACTTGTTTCTTTTTCCTGACCCGGGTTTGTAATAGTCTTAGGCCTTGGCTACACTTACCAGCTAGTTCGACGGCTGGAAATCGAAGTTCTGGGTTCGACTTATCGCGTCTAGTCTGGACGCGATAAGTCGAACCCGGAAGTGCTTGCCGTCGACTGCGGTACTCCAGCTCGGCGAGAGGAGTACCGCGGAGTCGACGGGGGAGCCTGCCTGCCACGTGTGGACCAAGGTAAGTTCGAACTAAGGTACTTCGACTTCAGCTACGTTATTCACGTAGCTGAAGTTGCGTACCTTAGTTCGAATTGGGGGGGGTAGTGTAGACCAAGCCTTACTTTCTGATGCAAGAGAATTGATGGCCTTTGTTGTTTTTATTCTATCCAAGATACAGGAGTTGAACTAAAAAAAAATTTTTTTTTTCCTTCAGTAAATAATACATTTTGAAAGTCTGTTAATCACAAGAAAAACACTGTATTAACTCACGCAGCTGAGGAGTTACAAAAAGCAAGATGGTGATGCCAGAAAGGGAATGGAGTGCCAAAAGTTCATACGTGGCTTCTTGATGACCAGTGTACTCTAGTATTAAAATTATATATTGATTTCTCTTGTACCTTCAAATTGTAACAGTATCTTGATTTCTATTTAAGATGGAAGGTGTAGTATGACTTTAAACTTACGTAGCTTTGCAAGATTTTCTCATTAATTTGTTAGCCAGTATTTCTACATTTCCATCCAAAATCATGTGCACAGAGGGTTTTTTTGAAGTAAACATACTGCAGAAGTTGAGCAAAAGTCCTACCAAATGCTGATTACAAAATGAATGCAAATATTTAACAGAATTTCTTCTTTAAGCTTGTATGTATCAAATGGCTGAATCTGTAGTTCTAGTTTACATTAGATTATAGATGGATATCCATTATTATAGTTGTTATAGATTAAGCCCTTCATGGTTTATCAGGGATAGACCATTACCGTATTGAAATTTAAGATCAAAATATCTTTTTTTTTTTTTTTTTTTTTCATAGTTTGCCCCAGAGTCTTCCTTCACATTTAACAAAGAACACAATAAACATTTTGAATAACCTAATGTTATTGTGTTCTCGTCTGTTCTTGTCTGCAGGGTCCTACCTACCTGATGGGAGTGCATTGGACCCTGATTATTACTTCTCTACAATCAGCTCTAGCTTCTCAGTTTCTCCTCTCTTTAATGGTATTAGTAACAAGGAATTTGATATTCCACTGGAAATGCTCCGGCAGCTGCTGCTCATGGTACAGTATGAGCTGATTTTAAGGTCTGGGTTCTATGTGCTCATTTTAGACACCGCAGTTGAGGGTATTTTGTGTAAGCTGCAGAGTGAGCAGCTTTCAGGTGTATAAGAGGAGGTGCCTTGTGTAATTAGGCAATGTAAGGGGTGTGTGTGTGAACACACACACACACACACACACACACGTAGGTTGTGTCCATGCTGTGTTTACTTTAGCATGTAAATAGAAGGATATTTTTTCTATGCTATTATTAACATCAGGCCTTACTGATTAATACTGTTGATCAATATTGCTCATGAAATGTTAGTAATTTAAAGTAATAAAGTTGGTATTGAAATGTTTGCATTAGCTAAGCCATCTTGTTTGCACCTGACAGGCAAATTAATCTGCTGTAACTTGAGAACAGTGCCGTTTTCTAGTGGGGATGGTTTATTGGACTGCATCTGATGGCAGAGCCTGGTGGCTCTTCTAGGCACATCCTGTGTAATTGCTCAGGGCCTTTGTGCACCATGGTAATACAAAGGGTGATAATAGGAATTACTATATAACTTTTTGCTGCCTTAATTTAGTCTGATGTTTAATATTCAAATGATTGAATGCTTTCTTTGACCAGCCTAAATTGTGACTGTAAAACAAACTCTCAACCAAGATAATGCCAATGATAACACCAAACTTCTATTTTCTGTGTAGGTGAAACAGATTGTTGGGGATTCTGTTCTCAAAAGCTTAGATGCAGTTGTAGATGAAGTTGCAGAGGTATGTCTTAGTTTAATTTCCCATTTGAAATGTTTAAAAACCATGTGGGATTCTTTTTAAAGTCCTAACTATTGTGAAATCAAAGGTAAGAGATGACTAAAAATAAAATGAATAAAAATAAGGGACGTGATTAGGGACACTCAATTAATGTTTGCTTTATGCTTTTGATTAATAAGAATTTATTTTTTTCAAAGCCTAAGACCAGTAGAAATATTTCCATTAACTTATGAGAAATCTGTGGAAATATTTGTTCTTAAACACACATTCCCCTGCAGCATTGGCATCCTAAGCACTTCAGTATGGAGAATTTGAAACTAGTTATTAAAATTCTTTGGAAAGAGATTTTATGTATATGTGGTGGACTTGTCCAATCATTAGAGAGTATTGAGATGCATTTTGTAACCACATATCACAAATTGTTGGATATATATTACCAAATGATCCCTTGGTAATCCTCCTGGGGCTTCCCAGTGGAAGTGGTCACACAAAAGAAAACAAATTAGTATTCTCCCATCTGCTAGTAGCTGCTAGGCTACTCATAGCTTCTCATTGGAAAAAGAAAAGTAGTCCATCTGTAGAAGAATGGTTAACAAATATGGGAGATGGTAGTAATGGAATAATTAATGCAACAATTATGTACCCAGCAAAACAGACTAGATATTTGGGTACCATTTATTCAATACCCAGACAAAGTATGTTCATCAGAAAAATAAAATATAAAAAAAAAATCCTGCACACCTGTCCATTTTTATTATTATTATTAGGTAGACGTTAAATATACATAATCAGATATTTCACTCAAGTTTAATAAAATCACTAGAAATTACACGTCATAGTTGTTGCGATCATGCTCATTCTGTAATATGGTAATACCCTGTTAAATAGAGAGCTGATGATTATGACGTCTCTTTAAAAAAACCTCACCATTGTAATTATTGCTTTGTTTCCGATATTTACATGGCAAGGATGGGTAAGCCTGTTAATACTTCCTAAATAGAGTAAACCAAAAGATTTAAAAAAAATAATAAAGGTATACCTTTGGTAAAGGCCTTTAATTCCCATTCATTCTCATTTCCCGAACAAAACAAAAATGTGTTGACCTTCGTTTGCTTTTCACTGTTTTTGGCTTGGAAGTTCTTGATACTGTTGTATTTTCAAGATGTCCTCCAAGTTTAGCTGCTTCTGACCCAGTGAATGACTACTTTCAATGAACATATTTTGCATGGAATAAAAGTCTGGGGCTAAATGATTGCTCACACTGTTTACAATTGCACAGCATCGTCTATCAACGTCACCTCTAGTGATCTCAGAAATTTTAGACATGCACTCAGCTCAGAACAGCTCTATGTTCAGAGCTATAGCAAACTCATATTTTCATCTGTGGAAAAGAACTATGCTCTTGTCTACAGCCTTTCTTGCTAGTGCAAAACGTAGGTTTTGATGGAAACAACTGTCGTCTCTGTTCCTGCTTTTCCAATTAAAAGGATTTTGGATTCTCTCATTAGCCAGAATTTTGTTACAGTTTGTGGTGTTTAAATAGATGGGATAGCTAAGTACTATTTAATGCATTGAACAGGTATAGTTGGCATCTTGATTAACTGTGAAGATAAAAAAGACCCAAACCCTTTCTGTGTGGTGTGTGAGTATAATGTAAACAGTACCAGTTATCACAATTACATCTCTAATATAGAAAATGACAGTTACCTGATCTGAATAAGGGGTTTTATTTGTTCTTCAGTTTTTTATTTCATAGGAAAATGTTGTTTAGTTTCCTTTTGAAACTTACAGCTGTTTTTTACTTTTACAGATAAGTCCTAATGCAGATCTCTATTATAAAACATTCAGTGACCCGCTTTACCTGGCCCAGTTTAAAATGTTAAGAGACACATTATACTACATGAAAGGTACGGTACTTATAGTAATATAACTTTCTACTAAGTAATGGGGGGAGGGATAGCTCAGTGGTTTGAGCATTGGCCTGCTAAACCCAGGGTTGTGAGTTCAATCCTTGAGGGGGCCACTTAGAGATCTGGGGCAAAATCAGTACTTGGTCCTGCTAGTGAAGGCAGGGGGCTGGACTCGACCTTGCAAGGTTCCTTCCAGTTCTATGAGATTGGTCTATCTCCATATATTATTATTATTAGTATTAATATGATGGGGGAGTGTGAGAGGGTCGGTAGCTCACCGCTGCGGCACCTCCTCCTGGTCGTCTCGGGGAATTAGTTTGATCCAGTAGAGCGCCCTCTTTGGGTGGCGTCCCGCCTGTCGTCTCGCCTTCGTTGGGTGCGCGGGCTTACGCTGCTCTCAACGTACGGCGTCCTCTTCCGGAGCACTGTCCTTCAACAGTGTCCCTTTGTCCATTCACACCCCCTTCCGGGGGGGGGAGGAGAAACAGCAGCCCCACACCTTCGAGTCTGATCCTTACAGTCTAGGACATGGCATGGTTCGGGCCGGCCACTCCCTGCGGCCTGTGGCTGTGTGTAGGGCGGCACAGCAAACCAAGGGGGGAAAAGGGGGGGGGGACTCAGGCCCACCCACTACTCTGAGTCCCGGTCCAGAGGCCCTCGGGTGACAGTCTCGCTGTCTTCCTTCTCCTTCCTCCTCTGTCTATCCCTCTGGACCGCTTCCCCAACAGCCCTTCTCTACGCTAGGCCTCCTTCTCCCAGGCCTGCCGCCTAGCAGGCTATGGAGTAGGGCCTTCTCCCACTCTCCCGAGCTGGCCTGCACTGCGCTGTCCGTGGTGCTGGCCTCCCAGCTCTGGAGACAGACCTTCCCCTCTGAAGGCCTGGGACAGACTGACTGCTCCTGCTCTGGGCAGTCTTTTATATGGCTAAGCCGGGCCCTGATTGGCTGGCCCCAATCTGTCCTCTGATTGGCTCTCTGTAAGCCCCTCTCTGATTGGTTGTGCGTCTGCGCAGGCGCCTAGGCCTGCTGCAGCCCACCCTTTCTGGGCGTGGGGCAATCGCCCCACCACAGGGAGAATATAAAGCACTGTGTGCATTGAATGCTGTGCTCCAAGTGGTTGGGAAGGGTGCAGTGCTTCATGGGTGCTGTATGTATGCTATACAGTTTGTGAAGCACTTTGGTATAAAAATTGCCCTATAAAATGTAATTATTTAATCTGTTGTAGTCATCTGCCGGGGGAGGGACAATCAGCATCCAACTTGTTAATTTCCCAGTGGTCTTTGCTATGAAATTATTTTACTTCTCATTTGGAAAGAAATCTTTTATGAATAATGTTTTATATTTAATATAAAAGTGGATTGATCTCATGTATATGCTATCTGGGGCACAGTTACTTTCTTTGTGCTAGAATACATTTTCCCTCTTATTCCTGCAGATCTTCCAAACTCATTTGTTAAGGAAATCCATGATTTTGTGCTGGAACAATTCAACAGCAGCCAGTCAGAGCTTCAGAAAATCCTGCATGATGTAGATCGGCTACACAATGAACTGAGCCCTCTGAAATTGCGTTGCCAGGCTAATGCAGCCTGTGTGGATCTCATGGTGTGGGCTGTGAAAGATGAGCAAGGTGAAAAATACATGCTTCTGTCTCATCAGAATGTCTTTTTCTCTTGCCAGAAGTGTTTTGTACAACTCATTCTCCATTGTCAGTAGTTGATGAAGGATCATTTCTATTACATGATGCTTACCATAAAATACATTTAATGATAAACTTCAGGAATTTTTTTGCTAGAGAAAGCCAAAGAAAGTCAACCTTGCCAGAAAAATACAAGGGTCATTTTAAAATGCTTGTAACTCATAAGCTGGTTAACTGATCTAAAGGATTTTCTGAGAACTTTCTGAATTCAGAGAATAAGTTGTGTAAGTTTGGAGAGAATGCACTATGTTATTGCACCATGAAGTGCAAATCTAAATTCATCCTTGCCTACAGAGAGGGTTTGACATCTCCATAATGCAGAATCTGTTAACTGTAGTTGCTATAAATCATTCTGAATATCTTTTTAATATAGACCTGATCCAGTAAAGCACCTAATCGCGTGCTTTTAAAGTAAGAAAGTGCTTTTCTGAATAGGGATGTTTTCCTGACTTAAGGTCATACTATGTTTGTGTTATGTGGGATACTCTGACTTGAGTGGAAAGATCCCCCTAAAAGTGATATTTGCATTAAATCTCATACATACTGCATATATTGCCATTAAAGATAACTTTACAGTATCAGAAATATAGGCATGGACATGCAAGATCTTCTAAAAATCTTGCAAAATTACTGATAGAAATTATGTGGAAAAGGCCCATTAGTTCATCCAGATGACGAATGTCTCAACAAGATGCTTCCACTTTTTCGTAGATATTGTCGGGAAGCTTTTCCTGATATTTACCTACATTTTCCTCCTTTCTTTAAATTTAAACTTCTACCCACTGATCTATTAAACATTTGTTTAAATACCTGTGGATGGCTATCCAATTAAACAAACAAACCCAAGCTGTCTTTGAGACCTGTAGCTATCTCAGTTCAGAATATTTGAAAGAACTGTTTATTGCAGATATTAATAAGATTCCCAAACTTTTAACCAAAATATTACCAACAAAGTTTTAAAGACTCCTAAACCATTCAAGCCAAATCAAAACGCCATGGATAACATTCTGTAAAACTGAAATTATTCGTAAAAGGCAACAGAGGGTCCTCTGGCACCTTTAAGACTAACAGATGTATTGGAGCATAAGCTTTCGTGGGTGAATGCCCACTTCGTTAGACGTGTCTTTTTTACAGATCCAGACTAACACGGCTACCCCTCTGATACTTGAAATTATTCGGAGTCTCTGCACTCTGGAGTAGGTGGATCCAGCAGATTCCCTACCTGTTTTATGGTCTTCAGTAAGCACATGGTACTAGCTAGGCTAATAAATTCACATACATTCTTCAGATCTATTATTGATTTCCTTCTTTTGGAACAAAGGTGCAGAAAACCTGTGCATCAAGCTGTCGGAAAAGCTGCAGTCCAAGACCTCCAGCAAAGTCATCATTGCTCACTTGCCGCTGCTGATCTGCTGCTTGCAGGTCTGTCATTAAAGGATTGAAAAGGAGTATTTTGATTTCAGCAATCATTTAGTAAAATTGCTTGGGTGTTTACAGACTAATTTAACAGTTTTCTCATCTTCTGGTTATATTACTACTTGCCAGTGTCCTCTGTATGTTAGGGGCTCGAAACCACAGTGAGGTGGTGCTTCCCAGAAGCACTTAGCTTAGCTCAGATTTTCTTTGTGGGACGCAATCAACAGGTTATTGTATCAGCCATTTATTTCTGTCAACCCTGGGTTCATATTTGCTTTACCTGACCAATTTAAAAAAGTTAAGTGAGACTAGGTGGCTCCTGGGATTAGTTGAGATATGAAACCTTTCACCTCTTGTTCACCAGTTTAAATCCAACAGAGGTTGGTAGTGGTCAAAACCTGAGACCATCTGATGATGCCTCAGTAGCCTGTGTGAAATTAATTAAATAGGACGCAAACCAGCCTAGAAAGTGAGGTGTCCCATTCATAAAGGCCCTACCATATTTAGAACTAATTAACCTCTTTGTTGACAGTCTGTAGAGGGCAATGTGGAAAAAGTCCTGGAGATTGACCTGCCTTTCTCATTGCTATGGTGATCTCTTTTCAGGTCAGGGTTGATTCATATTGGCAGGTTAGTGTGCAGAAACTTGCCCATGCTGCGCATGATCTGTCGATAAATGTATGTGATCCTTTAGGATTATCAATGTGGTGTTATCCAGGAGTAGAAAATTCATTTTTAAAAGGGAAAAAGGAGTATGGTGTTATCAGCCTCATTCTAGTTGGAAACTTATCCACTTTGCAAAACCAGTCCACAGTTGTCATTCTGTAATCAAGATCGGAATAGCAAAGACATGTTACTCCTGAGGGCTCTTTAAAATGTGTTTATTCCATAACTTTGCTTCCAGGGAAGCCTGTTCATTTGATATATTGGATGCTATCTTCTGAGAAACCCCTGGGAAGAAAAGGGCAAGAAATTGCTTACTTGTCATGCTGTCAGAGGGATCTTTAAATCAGAGGTTTGAAACAGTCTTTCACTGGAGTACAAATCCCTCAGCAGTGATTTTTTGTTTTGTTTTTAAAGCCAGGAGCACACAGTTAAAATAAAAATAGGTCTGCTTATACAGCAAGAAAGTTAGAAGTTTTAATGCGTCAATTCTTTTCTTCTAGGGTCTAGGTCGTTTGTGTGAGAGGTTCCCTGTTGTGGTTCATTCTGTCACTCCGTCTTTGAGGGACTTCCTCGTTATTCCTTCCCCAGTGCTAGTGAAACTTTACAAGTACCACAGCCAGTATCATACAGGTAAATGAAAGCAATATTAGCTCCATCTATGGTCCAGTCATGTGGTGTACCACAAACAACACTAATTTGCTCTTAAATTTCCTTTTATTATTACAACTTACTTAAAGGTTTTTTCATTTTCTACCAAGTTATTTATTCGTGGGTTGGGTTTATTTGTTTTGTTTTGGAGGAAGAGAGGGAATGCAAAAAAAATTCATGCAAAAATACACCCTGATGTCTCAGAGCTAGCAATAACCATACAGAAATACAAGTCCATTGCATCCTACTCTCTCAACCCTGCAAAGTCAGTTTTGCCTAATACTGTCATATTTTATAATTTCAGTAACTTTCATTCTCTTAAACAGTTAGTGTCCCCTCTGACCCACAGTGGTATCAAGGTGTTAAATTTGTAGCATGTGTGAGAGAGAGAGAGAGAGAGAGAGAGAGAGTGTGTATATATATCTATGAACAAATATATCAGCAGAAAATTATGACTTTTGAAATAGCAAGATTGTAATAGAAGGTACAAACAAATGTGTGTTCATGTTGGTCAAATAACCTAGTTTCTGTAAATTTTTTTGGTTGGTTCTAAATGGTCTATTTTTTGTGTCATGTCTAAAGATGTTAAGCCTGTTTTTGAAAATTACTGTGACATCTTGGTTACGCTTAGAATTTCATCTGTTAGTGCATAGATTGAAGTGTAACTAAAGAATTGTGTTCATCCATCCATCCTCTGTTTCATACCCAGGAAGATTAGGTGCCCCCCTCCCTCCCTCCAGCAAATCCCACCACTTCTTATGTGCAGCATGAGTTGCCAGCCAGTTGCCTTGGGCTGCTTTCAGTCTGTGTTAGGTGGATGAAACAGACCAATTAGTTGGGGATGGTTTGGGAGGATGAGAACCACAAATCAAACAGTTTAGATGGAAAGCAGAAGTGTATGCTCATTGCTGCATGCTAGTCTATTTAAAGACACGCTTTGACTGTTTGGTGTATAGACGAGTGAGCCAATGTTATGACTCGTAAGTTCCCTGACCACCAAAAATGTAATCATAAACTTGTTGTGTTTTTGTTGTTGTTGTTGTTTTTTTTTTTTTACATATTGGATATTGCTATGATTACTTTCGGAAAAGCGACTCACTGACAACGTGGAGTTCCATTTTTATTTGTTCTCCAGGATTTTCATATCAAAGTTTTCAATTACAAATTGAATGTTGATTTTTTTTTTTTTTTCCCCCCTAACTGACAGTCCTGCAGAATATCCCTGGATTTGAATGTGAATCTGTACTCCTTCTGCCTCTTACAGTACCACAACTAGTAAAGAGTCTCCAGCTAAAATTTAGATGGCAATTTTGTTAATGATGCCCAAAGTAGAACCACGCTTTAAAACACTCGAAGGGAAATTAATCCCTCCTGTAGCTTTGTTTACTTCAGCGTGCACCAGGAATGAATCTGGCTCAAGGTATTTCAGAGTGTTAGAGATACGAAGGTAGATGCAAATATTAAAAGTAAGGCAATGTAAAATCAGTTTAATAAATTGTTTACTAATTATTCACATCCAGCAGATTTGATTTGAAAAATCCTAATGTTAAGTTTGAGTATTCTGCTTTGAGCCGGCCAATTAAATGATTTTAGCTAATACTAAAGCAATATTCAAAACCATGGAAAGTGAGAAGGGTAGAGAGTTCTGAAAGTGAATTGAGTAATGAAATAAATTTATAGCTCATGTTGGTAGCCATGCTTCCCATGGTACCAAAGTTCTTCAGAGCACCTGTCTCTCTCTCACCTGTGTCCTAGTCTGTTTTGCATTCACTTGCCAGGTATTTCTCTACTTATGTATACATAACTCAAGGAAAGATATAGCAAAAGACACTGTCTCTTATGCTCCATCTCTGTTCTTAGTAGGTGGCAATGACATCAAAATCAGCGTAACAAATGAGCATTCAGAGTCCACTCTAAATGTAATGCCCGGCAAGAAAAGTCAACCATCCATGTATGAACAGCTTCGAGACATTGCCATAGACAACATCTGCAGGTAAGAATTGTGCTTAGAAACACTGAAGGACTAATTTATACCAGTTTGAAGACACAGGCGCTTCTCTCACTGAAGTGGACAAACATTACGATCAGTTAAACGGAGAAGCTGTGTAACACAGAGTGTTTTAGATGGTCCCTGCTACCTTTTGTACAGCTGAAAAGTATTTGTCTAGCCACTGGGCCACTTGCTTTATATACCCTTAACTCCACCTAGTGACCTCCAGAGTGCTCAGTAGGCTTCTGTTGCCTCCTGAGGTTGGCACAATAAGCTCTCCTGGAGCAGATGCGCTGGTAAACCCTTGTAACCTCAGGCAATGGAAAGTCACCACCTTCCCATTTTTCTAAACCATCACACTAGACCCTCTGCCCCTGCAGTCTGGAGTAGCTGCTGATTGGATGGATGGAGAGAGGAAGGCTCCAGCTGGAGCAGGACAGTCTAATCCCATTCTCTTCCTAAAAGATACTTCTCCTGAACCCTGTTAGGTGCTTATAAAAGACCTTGTTTACCTCCCTCCACATCCACCATCTGGTGCTTGGGAGGACGGTGAGCTGGGCCAACCTGTCAAGGATATTTAAAATGCCATGGAAGGTACACTGCATACAGCCTTCCTCAGTCCTTTTGTCTCCATCTGGAAGAAAGAGGGTTGAGGTAATTCCAGCTCTGCAGATACAAACACTGGAGGGCAGGGAATCAGCTGCAAAATACACGAGTGTCTGAGAAGTGTTCATTGTCACTTGTATTTTAAACATGATTTAAATTGGCAATTAGGAAAGCTTGATTGAAATAACTGATTTCAGTTTTGTTCTGCATTTGTACTTTTTGTACTTTTTTTTCTTTTCCTTTTAAAAAGGTTTTACTTTGGCATACAATGTCTATTCAAATTTATTTAAGCAATTATGTATCTTAACATACATTTATTCAGCTTCTTAGTGTTTACATTTTTTATTTTGTTAGAAAATGATGAATGACACCTTTATTTACTAGAAGATGATTAGTTTTGACTCATGATTTATATTAATATGTGTTTGGATGGAAATTGCACAAAATGAACAAAAACACCATTTTAAAGTGTTTTTTTTTATTAGTTAAATAAAACTACCTCAGACATGCTGGATAAACTAATCTTTTTCTTATGTATCAAAACATGTTTTACATGTAAAACTAATTGGCAAAGGAAGTGTTATCTGTAGTTAATGAATTGAGCTAATTGTTTCTGGTCACCATGTCCTTCAAGATTTTAATATTAGTAGATCTTACCCTCTTACATCTTGTTTTTATTTATAGCTTGGAACAGGAAAACAAGCTTTCTTGCTTTTTCAACTTCCAGTTGGTTTCTTAACTTTGAATGAACTAGTCATTGAACTGAACTAGCTGAATAAACTGAAAATATTTTCTTCGTACCTGCCAAAGAGGCTACCGCTGTCAAAAACTGCTTTAGCATTTCAGCCAACTGTTGTTCCAGGTGCTTAGCCGCCAGTTCAGCCGTTTGATTTTCTTTAAAACTTTGGCAGCAAACGTACTGGTTAAATATTATTTTTTATTTAAATGATTTTAATAGATAATATTAAATGTAGGCTTTAATGTAGCTTGTCATAATTTTAATTGTAATTTTAAATAGGTTTATTTTAAAAATAAAAATGTATTTAATTTAAATAAAAAAATCCATTTTAATTTTTAAAAAAATCATCTGTTTGTTCACCCTGTTTATATTTCATATGTAAATAAGCATGAACGTGTAAAGAATCCTGAACTCGTGAAATAATTGAACAGCATCTTCTGAATGCCAGGGTCTCATGAATGTTTTAGGGGATGCCAAACATGTGCTAATGTGAATATATTCTTTCATAAGAATAATATTCTGACTGAACCATTCAGATTGTATCAGTTTTATGTGTAGCGGTTTTGGTATTGGATCCTTACTCTCACCTAAAGTGAGATGTGAAAATATAACTCTTGCTGTTTGGCTGTCCTGACAAGTTTTGTGTTTAATGTTCTGTAGGTGCTTGAAAGCTGGCCTGACTATAGACCCGGTGATTGTTGAGGCTTTCCTAGCCAGTTTGTCTAACCGTCTGTACATCTCACAGGAGAGTGACAAGTAAGTTGTTAGGCATAATGCCAATCTTTTTCTGTCTTCAGTCAATTTAACTTAAGACCCACTCCTGTTAAGACATCCAAGCATGAGGAGCTTTTCTCCTGTGTGAAATGCCACGGACATCAGTAAGATTACATGTGGGAATATGGATCAGCTCGTGTAGATTTCTTTGTGGGATTGGGCCTTTATTTTAATACTGACGGGCCTACGTACTTGACTGGATAAAAATACTGTTTTCATGTCTGCAGTGAGTATTAGTTTATTTGAAGTACTAAGTGAAATTAGGTTGTCTCTACTAAGTCTTCAGTGGGCTGTACAAGCCAATCACTTAATGTTTGGCACAATTGATTACTGCTTGTGGAGTCTGAATTGCCCCTCTCCTACTGAGAGGTTGGTCTGCCAAGTCCGGGCTAAGATAGTTGACAAGGCATCTCCAAGGGAAACTCCCACTACATTTACCCCACTGTACCACAACTGTTCTTAAAAAAAATAGTCATTCCAGACAAGCCTTTTATCTTTTTCTACTGATTCTACTGTAGTGAATTGTTAACCGATCAGTGTTGGTACTATAAAAGCAATTGTTTTGTTTCCTGTACTAAGTATACTTTTGATTATAATGAAAGGGAAAAACAGCATTAAGGGGTTAAAATGAAATTAAGTGATATTACAGTTTACTGGGTGCATCAGTGTACATTGTTTCTCAGGCAGATTGTAGTTCAACTTGTAGAGCTAGATGTGTAATTGTTTCTGGATGTTTATATGAATGTGGCTTGTTCGTTTGGTTTTTGTTAGGGAAGCCCATTTGATTCCTGACCACACAATTCGAGCTCTGGGGCACATTGCAGTGGCACTTAGGGACACTCCCAAAGTGATGGAACCGATCCTGCAGATCCTACAGCAGAAGTTCTGCCAACCACCATCTCCACTTGACGTACTCATCATTGACCAGCTGGGCTGCTTAGTTATCACTGGAAACGTAAGGAGAGAAGAGCTGGCTAAGAGAACAAACCAGACTATAGAGACCCCTAAATGACAGTTGTCTATTTATTTCCTTCAGTTAAAATAATGCTGTCAACTTTGTTCAAGCCCGAAAAGTGTTTCCTTAAACGCAGCATTGCAGCATTTGTCCTGTTTTCGTAACATACACACACTTTTACAATCATTTGTTTGCATGTACCTTTTTGTACAGTGTCACTAGTAACTAGCAAAGCCAAGCCTCTCCAGCAAACCTTAGTTCCCACAGATATATACTAAAACAATTAATGTCGAGGAAAAAATATGAAGGTAACACTTTCAAAAGCTCCTCAGTGACTTAGGACACCCAGGTCCTATTTAGGCCTGAGGAACTTAAATCCTTTTTGAAAATGGGATTTAGGCTCCTAAGTCACTTAGGCCCAGATTTTTAAAGATACTTAAGCATTCTATATAAGACGTTTATTTGGTTGGATAGAATTTATTTTTACAGGTTTATTCCTTTAACAGGTATTGTATTCAATGTACTCCACTTAGTTTGTTTTCTTACAGCAATATATTTACCAGGAGGTATGGAATCTATTCCAGCAAATCAGTGTAAAAGCAAGCTCAGTTGTTTACTCTGCCACTAAAGATCACAAGGATCATGGATACAGGTAACAGATATAACTGCCTCCTTAGAATTCATGACTATTTAAATCAAACATCTTCCTTTATGCATTGTTGTTATGCACTTTCACTTTTTTCAACAGACATTACAGCTTTATTTCTTTCAATCTTTGTTGTATTCCAGAGGTTTGTTAATGTTAATTGTCCATTTCTGAGAGGGTGGGTGTTTTGAATATATGCAGATCTCATGTAGTCTCCTATTCCTGTATTGTTTAAAGTAACATTTTTAATATTTAAAAACGACTGGTGTGTATGTTTCACTGCCATTAGCTGGATTTAAGAATGAACAATGTGCTTGTGGTTTTATTTTTCTCTTGTTGAGCAGCTGGCAATTATTTCTTCACAGTGATGCAATGATGCCTTAGTCCAAAGGTGCTAGAAGTTGACACTGAAAGATAATGGAGATTCCTAGATCTCTTTCAGAAACTGTTAGCATCAGGCAGTACCAACTTCTGTCACAAAAGATTCTGTAGCCTTATCAGTCCCAGGATATTAGAGAGACAAGGTGAGTAAGGTAATATCTTTTATTGGACCAGCTTCTGTTGGTGACAAAGACAAACTTTTATGCTTACACAGAGCTCTTCTTCAGATGCGAGAAATTTAATCAGAATGTCAGAGCTAAATCCAAGATGGAACAAATTGTTTAGCATGAGTAGTTAACGCATATATTAAGCACCATTCCAAGGAAAAAGTCAGGATATACACCTTAACACACTCAAAACTACCTTCACCAAACAAGGACATTCCACCAGAGAAGTGGATCACATCATGGAACAGCCCCTGAGAAAACCTGCTTCAATACAAAAATACCCCCCGACACACACACTGCACATCCCTAGTTGTCACCCCACTTTCAAAAGATGAGCCTGGGAGCTTAACATCATAACACTTTTTTAGACACTAAAAATCATGGACTGAACAGAGACACTGAATTTATCG
The DNA here is from genome assembly GCF_013100865.1 of Trachemys scripta elegans. NCBI lineage: Eukaryota > Metazoa > Chordata > Testudines > Emydidae > Trachemys > Trachemys scripta. Next base: position 18,489,679 of record NC_048312.1, on the reverse strand, counting down.
TTTATTACAAGAATCTGTAATCCACTAACAAACCTCCCACAGCAGCTTCCTCCCCACTTCCCCATCCTTTCTTCCCTATAACTGAATAGGTGTGAAGGGGCCATTTCACCTCGAATAATTCCTTTAAATATATGTTAACTGCTTATGCTAAACAATCTGTACCATCTTGTATTTAGCTGTGACACTCTGAGTAAGTATCCCAGACTGAAGACGAGCTCTCTGTAAGCTTGGAAGCTTGTAAAAGATATTACCCCTCCCCCTTGTCTCTCTAAAAGATTGATTGATTGGTAAATTCTAGTTGGTGTCAAAAACTTGGTTTGAGCATTGGCCTGCTAAACCCAGGGTTGTGAGTTCAATCCTTGAGGGGGCCACTTGGGGATCTGGGGCAAAATCAGTACTTGGTCCTGCTAGTGAAGGCAGGGGGCTGGACTCGATGACCTTTCAAGGTCCCTTCCAGTTCTAGGAGATGGGATATCTCCATTAATTTATTTATTTATTTATAACTTCTAATGCATTAGCTGTAGTTGCAAGCTATCCTCTTAATAGACCTGATCCACAACCCAACGAAGTCAACAATTTGCATTGGCTTCATTAGGTTTTGGATTGGGCCCAGTACTCTTAAGGGGTATTGAATTCCTTAAGAATAATTTATCAAAGAATGCTTAATAACTAGGCATGCCTTCCAATTCCTGTTACAACTAATAGAAAATATTCCAGTGACTTCACTGGGAGTTGGATCAAGCCCTATTTGAATAAGATATTGAAGTATAAAACTGCATAGCACAGAATTCCTGCTGTATTCATCATGTCATATGAGGAGTTAATTTTTTTGAAGTATTCAGGAATGTGAAATGGTCATTTGTATCAGAGTTATGTTGCATTATTTTAACCTTTAAAAACACTTGAATTCAATTCTAATGAGGGTGAGGGATTGACAATAACTACAAACGAGCTTACTGGCACATGCTCATTATACAGGCTTTCACACACTGTCCTGCCCAGTGGATCCCAGTAATTAATTGCAGCTGTTAATTTGAATCTCTCTGACACCCTACAATGTTTCCAATCCAGAAATACAATATCTTTCTGCTGTTTTAGGTTTAGGTTTCCCATACCAAACATGGTCAGTCCTGGTGAATTGGTGATGGTGGCAGCACAGACAAAACATTCCCTAGAGATGAAATTGAGACCACCAATTACATTACATTTCATTCTTTACACACCAGTGTTGGCGCACAGGGAGGAAACTAGCTTATTCCATTCCTCTCTGTCTTTGGTGCTGCTTCCATCGGCTCTTTGTTGTTGAGACCACTAAATGCATTTTAATTATGATTCAAGCAATATTTAATTGGCTTTTTGAATTGGAACGCTAATGCATTAACCCAGTGTGCCATCCATTCTCACTAAATCCTCAATGTACAAAATGTGCCCGCCACTCCCAATATTATGCAGATTTGCTGTTGAACAGTGTTAGTGAGAAACTGTTATAAAATAAATACAAACCTTTTCATCAAAGAGTTGGTTGTTTCTAATTTCTCTCTTTCTTTCTTGTCAGACACTGTTCCTTAGCTGTCATTAATGCCTTGGCTAACATAGCTGCTAACATTCAGGGAGAACACCTTGTGGATGAATTACTAATGAATTTGCTGGAACTGTTTGTACAGCTTGGACTGGAAGGAAAGAGAGCCAGTGAGAGAGCAAGTGAAAAGGGGCCAGCACTAAAGGTGAGGAATGGTATAAAATGTGTGGGGTTTAGTTCAGTACCTCTTTGCATTGATAAGGCTAATGGAAACTTCTTATTCTGATCTCCTCTGAACCAAGTGTATATACTTAAAAATTGCACGTTTAACTACTGAAACAAATGAGAAATGGATGTGTGTGTTTTGGTGCCTATTAATAATATAGAGCCTACATAACCTTTCACATATCAATTAAACTTCACATAGTATCTGTAAGCTTAGGTAATTAGTAGCGGTATACCCATTTTCCAGATAGGTTAATTGAGCCCTGGTCTACACTTGGAGGGCATCGGGGGGGATTGATCTAAGTTACGCAACTTCAGCTACGTGAATAACATAGCTGAAGTCGACGTACTTAGCTCGACTTACCATGGTGTCTTCACCTCGATGAGTTGACTGCTGCCGCTCCTCCATCGACTCTGCCTGCGCCTCTCGCCAAGCTGGAGTACAGGAGTCGAAGGGAGAGCGCTCGAGGGTCGATTTATCGCGTCTAGACTAGATGCGATAAATCGATCCCTGCTGGATCGATCGCTGCCCGCCGATCCGGCAGGTAGTGAAGACATACCCATAGACATGGTAGATGTTAAGTGAATTGTCTAAGGCACACAGTAGACTGGTGACAGAGCTGGAAACAGAAACAGGAAGTCCTGACTTCTAGGCTCCTGCTATTACCACTTCCTAAGAAATAGTGAAGTGTTATAAACTTGCAGTTCTAATCTCAGCTACCTCATATGTTGACTTTTCCTGAATAACTACTGTTGTGATTACACATGTGGATTTTCCAATATTAGAGTCGACAGAGGCCTACATAACTAAATTTACAATAGACTACATAGAATGGAAAAGCATGGTGTGAATTACAGATGCAGTGAGATCAGTTCGGGTTACCCTGACTGGATAAGCATGAATTGGAATTGGTTGTTAAAGAGAAACTTACAGGGATGTTCTCACATGAATGATAGATTTCAGAGTAGCATCCGTGTTAGTCTGTATCCGCGAAAAGAACAGGAGTACTTGTGGCACCTTAGAGACTAACAAATTTATTTGAGCATAAGCTTTCGTGGGCTACAGCCCACTTCTTCGGATGATAGAGAAACCATAATGCTTTGCTGATTAGAAGCGCAATCTCATATGCATTGCAAGTGTAAGAACTGCAAAGCAAAACTGAGCAGTTCTGACATGTGCAGTACAAATTCTTACCTTGTTAAATGTAATCTCCAACTGTATGTGTTCATATCTACAAATCCTTGTGATCATTGTATTCTCTCTAATGGTATGGGAATTACACTGGTATGTTACCCTACTGTGTGTGGGGCCTGGTGTGTGTGTGTGTGTGGGGGGGGGGTGAATAGGGGGAATCAGCACACCTGATTTACATTCTGAGAGTGCAAGGTGACACAGGAAAAGAAGTGTTGGACATTGTTGGGAAATCAGAAATGTTAATTGACTGGTGGTGTCAGTGATCGCTAACAGAAAAGTAGAGTGGGAGTGCTGGTTTTCTTTGGTGTTGGGAATGAATGTGAAAAAATTCAGTGAGCTGTTTTCAAGGGGGCATTGTATTGCTAATAAAATTAAAATGAGAGGTTAATGCTTATGTTAGAATCCAGCTCTCCAGCTTTCAAGTAAGTGCTCTGTTGTATTTTAAGATCTTGTCTATGCACAAACTACCTGTTATCCTCAAACCGGTTAAGTTAAATTGGTGCAAACCCCTGTGCGGACACTCTTTTATTTTGGTTTAAGAGCAGCTTGTTTACGGATAGGAACAAGTTTAAGCTAAGTGATTTAAGCTAAATTACTCCTGGGGGAGTTCTGCACCACTGTGCAGAATTTGTCTCTCGCTGATTTCTTTGCTTTCTCGCAGAAAAATGACTTTCTGATGAGGAAGGAAAGGGAAGCCACAAGAGCAGTCATGCAACCTTCATGCACCCTTCACTCCTCAGCTGCAGACGGAGGGATCCCCGTACAGGGAGCTGCTCCCCCATCTGCCCAACCACCATGCATCCAGATCCCCTCATACCCAGATCCTCCTGCTGAGCCTCATCCTCCCACATTCAGAACTGCCCCAATGAGCCCTACTCCCCCTGCACCTAGCCCACCCTGATGAGCCATCTGCACCCGGATCCCCACCCCACTGAGCCCCAACCAGCTGCACCTGGATCCCCACCGCACTGAGCCCCACTCCCTCAGCATTTGGGCCCCGTGCTGCACCCCCCAGACCCCCTTGCTGAGCTCTCTTCCCCTGAAACCCAGACATACACCCCTGCTGAGCCCCAACCACTTTCACCGTCACCCATTACCGTTGCCCCCCTTCCCCTCCCCCCCCCCCCCCCAACAAGCCCCTGTGCATCCAGATCCCCCTCGCACCCGGATTTCCCACTGAGCCACCTGCACCCAGATTGCTCCACACAGAACCCTCTCAACCCACACCTGGATCCCCCCACACTAAGCCCCTCCATACTTGGATCCTGCCTTGCTGAGCCTGCCTGCCCATGCTTGGTGCACCTCACATGGAGGGTCAGGGCCCTAGGGTGTTTCTGGGACAGGCCTGGTCCTTGTGCTGTATCAGCTTTGGGTGCAGCCTCACCACTGAGTCGTGTCCTGCCGGGGAGCTGCACAGTGATCTCCTACCTCTGTGCAGCCAGTGGCCTGTGCTCCCCAGTGCCAGGTTGGAACCTCCACATTTATTTGACAAATAATATTTGCAGAATTTTAAAATGTTGTGCACAGAATTTTTATTTTTTTGGCACAGAATGCCCTCACAAGTAGCTAAATCAAAATAAGCCTGGATTAAATTGAAATTAAAGTGTGTACACAGACTTTTGCACTGATCTAACTGAATTGGTTTAAAATCATACCTTAAGTAAACTACTGCAAGCCTGCATGTGGACTGCTTCCAGGTCTTTATGATCAATTGCCTGTAAAATGTAAACTAATACTTAAAAAATACGTGCAAAGGTCTAGAAATGGAGTCCGTTAAATAAGTGCTAACTAAATATGCGTGAATGGTTATTATAGTACCCCTTGCACAGTAGAGTTGGGCTATATTTTTTCCCCCTATAAGCTGTCGTGCTTTTGTAGTTCTCCAGTTTATTCTTGTAATTGTGCTTTTCTTTTGCTTTATTTTCATATTATTAGCATTTTTCCTGTGGCTTTATAAATGTCTTCAGTATTTGCTGTACTTAAACACTTTTTAAAAACAACAAACCTTTCCCCACAATCCCTCCCTTCCTCTAAAACATTCAGAGACACGTTGTTAGCCTTGGCCTGTGTGCAGTCTAAATCTGTTTTATCACTTGGAATCATATTTTGCTTTCATTCCTAAAGCACTAGAAATTTGAGCCTTCCTTTAGTTCTGTTCTTCTCAATGTTAATATTCCCTAATTTCTTAATTTTCAATTTCTAGTGGATTCACTTCCTTTTAGTCCAGCTGGACAATTTTCCACCCTGAAAAATGTACATTTTCCTGAGAAGAGGAACCCAATAAGCCATTTGAATTACCTTTCCCTGCTGTATGCTATTTTCTTTGACATTTTTCTGCTGTAGCAGCCCATAGTCTGTGTTTTATTGCTCCAGGACTCCCATTTACTTCAGTGAGTTCTCGTAGTGCAAGGAATACAAGATTCGGCCTATAATTTATTAAATCTGTGTTTATGATATGAAAGGATTGTAGACCGTAAGTCAGTTCAGCAACCTACTCTTATTAAATAGCTGCAATATTTTAATTTAGGTGTAGTTCCTAAAGACCTTTAAAATAGGTATTTTTAAACATATGTAAATTTCAATTTTTTTTAATACTCTACCATAACAAGACTTCTTTCCTGATTGTTTTACAATCTTATCTAGTATTTACAGGATAGATTTCCAAAGGTGAGGTGAATACAATTTACATCACTTATGGCCTGTTCCTAAAGTGCTGTGCTCCAGTAAGTCCCACTGAAATCAAACTGATACCACTCGGGATCAGGCACTTATTGACATATTAAGAGTTTATTGACATGACAGCTAGGTACTATTTACTACATAAGGCCTGGTCCACACTAACCCCCCACTTTGAACTAAGGTACGCAAATTCAGCTATGTTAATAACGTAGCTGAATTCGAAGTACCTTAGTTTGAACTTACCGCGGGTCCAGACGCGGCAGGCAGGCTCCCCCGTCGATGCCGCGTACTCCTCTCGCCGAGCTGGAGTACCGACATCGATGGCGAGCACTTCCGGGATCGATCCCAGAAGATCGATTGCTTACCGCTGGACCCGGAGGTAAGTGTAGACCTACCCTAAGTGTGAAAACAAGGAACAATAAATGAGAACAGTGTTTCTCTTCAAATGAATGGAAGGATATACAAATATATTACAAGTTGTAAATTTGGTTTGGCTCTGAACTGAATTGCAACACCTTCATTTTGGGGGCGGGAGGGGAAGGAGGGGGAAATCCTGCTTTTGATTATAGACAATCACATTCACTGCTCAAGAATGAAGAGTGAAGTTAATTGAACATATTGCTTATCGGGGATGAACTAACACTTCACCATTTGTGATTTTATATGGCTATTCCAGACACTCAAACCTCCCAGATGTTTTGTAATTAAAAAAAAGGAAAAATTACTGTGAAAAGTTGAATTTCTTTCCATACCGTGTGTGTGTATGTCTATATTCCATTTAAATTAGTGCAATGTTAGTGACTAAAATTATACCTAAAGCTGTGCTAGCAGTACAATAAGAGTTGTTTTTCTCTTTTTAACATCCCCAACACAACGCACACCCACCTCCCACACACACGCTTCAAATTTTAATAGTGCAAAGTTCCTTTTTTATCCATGTATGGGATTGGTGAACTCTCTTGGCAAATCTCTTTGAAATGAATAGAAGCTCTGTTTGCTTTGAAGATAAACTGCATCTGTAACCAGTAAATGCCTTTTATGTCACTGACCAACTCAGTAAAGCTGCTGGGTTACTTGTTTCATAAGGATAAGAGTCCCTAATCTGGGGTGCCACTCAGCTCTTATGAGAGAAACAAGTTCAATTCACAGTTTGTTTATTGTTTCAGCAAACCCAGTGAATGCCATCATGGAAAATCCTGCCTATGTCCAGGATTTTTAGATTCTGGTCTCACAGATAAGTGACTGTGATGCTTATAAATATAACTCTGTTCTAAAACAACACCTTTATACTGGATTTCATCATCCCCATCTCAGTGATAACCCAGCAATTTCTGTCTCTCTCCCATGTTCCACCTCCCAGGAACTAATATCTGAGCTGAATTCACACCCCTGGCAAATCCACTTTAAGCTTCATCTGTGCTAGAAAACAACATTCCTTTATTTTAAAAATATTAAATGGTTTGGGTTCCAGTACAATCTTGACCCCAGTGTTCAGGGAATAATCTGCTCAAAATGATTCTGAAAATCATTCTTAAGACTGTAACTTCTTACCCTTGAATGTTTTAAAAAGTAATTTATACTAAATTAGGCCCTGTCCATGCTGGGTCCAAACTGTGTTGCTTAACCATTTCTATATTTAGCAATGGTTGTAAAAGCAGAATTCTCACTTTTTGTATAGCATTGTCAGGGCTTTAATGTTTTGTTGTTTGTCAAGTCTCCTGTGCTTCTTAACAGGCCTGTTATTATTCCAGATCTGTTTACCAGTCTGTTAAACCACTTTGCATTGATTCTTTTTGCTTAATTTCAAAATTAACTAGTTGTCAGCAGATTTTGTAGCCAGGCAAAATTGTTTGTTTGTTTGTTTGTTTTTTGTTAGAAAAGGAAATTAACTTGTTATGATTAAGTTGGATGGGCAGTATTTTCTGTTGGAGTGAGTCCCCTAAATTCCTTATCCCTTACAGATTCATAATCTTGGCTTTAGTTCAAAAGTAAAATCTGATTTCTGCAAATATTTGACAGCTAGCTTCAGGCGTGTAGAGTAATAGGAGACTTTTCAGTTTCTGGATGTTTCGGAATAGAGATGATGATTAATGTATGTTTTTCTCCCGAACTGAAAGCGTGATGTTTGATTTGTAATTATAACAGTGCTGTGTCTATGGAAGAAGGCCCCTCAGCTCATCCATTTGATTAAAAATAGTGTGTTCCTTAACAACAGTAACCCCCTGAGGGGAAAAAGTGGTGCATATTGTTACATTCTAGAGCCTGATCCTGCTGCTGGCTCCACGTGGGCAGACGTTGTCCCTGTTTGGAACCCCAAGTGATTCATGTAGACTTGAGCCCTGTGCCTATGCACGGCCCACTGGTTTCAGTGGTGCTCGGGTTGGATGACCCAGTGGTTTTGTAGGCTCAGGGCTGTGGTCTGCGATGTACAGATGCATCAATACGGATACAAATAGCTAAAGAATGTAAGCCATTGGAAGTGAGCTTTGTAGTAAATATCACTTCAAATTGCTTTGTGTTTCTTCGACATTTTCACATCTTTTAAAACCTCTCTTCTTTTTTAGGCCTCCAGTAGCGCAGGGAACCTGGGAGTGCTTATTCCTGTTATTGCTGTGGTGAGTGTTCATCGTGTTCGTTTGCAAGCTGAATGATCATTTCCCCAAAAGCTCAAGTATCTGTGTGGGGGCGGGGAGGGGACGGGTGGCAGATGGGACTGATAAGTAGCCATGAAAGACAAATACATGTTATAACTTCTTACTTGCTAGAAGTTAAAAACAAATGGGCATTTGTTTGATCATGACGTCTCTCTTAAAGCCGCTAATCTTGTCTTATTCAGAGAGAGGCTCTATTGTTAGTCATGAGTGCAAGAGATTTGTGATCCAAATAATACTACAGGGGATATTATACTGACTAATACTTGGCAGCCAATGTAGTAAGAGGTACGTAACTGAAAAAAACAGTGCCTGGGGAGAGGACTGAAAAACAAAAGTTATTAGAAAAATTAGTTAAAAATAAATTCCAGAAGGCAGCATAACCGAGAGTCTGTAAAGCAGATTAATTATAATAAAGGAGAGAGGAAAGACTCCATATCTTCTGTGGATATTAATTAGCTTTTGTGATATACACATTTTATGAAATGTTCAAGTGTGCTGAGGTTTGAAGACAATTCTAAACAAAAGACTAAACTAGTGCAAAATAGGGATGCGTATATATAGTTTGCCCTTTTAGACGGAGAGGATTTTCCGAGCCAGAACAACTTCTAAACCAAGTCCAACAAGTAGTCCAGCCAAAGACAGAATTGATTCATGGCTTTTCTAGGTGAACAGCAGCAAATTTGATTTAGTTGGGGATTAGGTCCTGCTTTGAGTAGGGGGTTGGACTAGATGACCTCCTGAGGTCCCTTCCAACCCTGGTATTCTATGATTCTATGACATGTAATAGTCTAGGTTGGGATTAAATAGCAGTGGGAGGAGTTGGGTGCCTAACTCGAAATCTGAGCCTTAATATGCTGATGGACAGATTCAAGCGAGTACCGGAAATGGCTGTGATTGCCTTTCCCTCTCCTGTTGTTGAATTCTCTGTGGAAAGTTTATTTTATACAGTTAGTGAGCAAAAAGGGGAACCGTGTCAAATACACCTCTACCTCGATATAACACTGTCCTCGTCAGGGCCGGTGCAAGGATATTTTGCGCCCTAGGTGAAACTTCCACCTTGCGCCTCCCAACTCTACCCGTCCCCCCCGGAGCATTGCTTATTATAAATTTTCAAAAATGAATACTGCATAATATGGCATTGTTCATTAGAATTAATACATATTTGTCTTGAAAATTTATTAATTTCATTATTTAGACTACATATTTAATGAAAATAAATGAATAACCTGACAAGGTGTGGGGCTGGCTGGCTTGGGGCAGGGGGTGCGGCAGGGGTTGGCTGGCTTCGGGCAGGCCAGGGGATGCGGAGCTGGTTGGAGATGGGGTGGGGCTGGCTGGCTTCGGGCACGGGGGTGCGGCGGCATTGGCTGGAGACGGGGGGTGGGGCTGGCTGGCTTCGGGCACGGGGGTACGGCAGGGGTTGGCTGGAGACGGGGGTGTGGGGTTGGCTGGCTTCGGGCAGGGCAGGGGATGCCGAGCTGGTTGGAGATGGGGTGCGGGATTGGCTGGAGATGGGGGTGTGGGGCTGGCTGGCTTCGGGTACAGGAGTGCTGCAGGGGCTGGCTGGAGGCAGGGCAGGGGGTGTGGGCTGTCTGAGGACAGGGTGGCGGGTACCAGGGCCGTCCCTAGATATTCTGGGGCCCTACGCAGGGGGAGGCGGGAGCAGGGGGAGGCCCCGGCTTCCGTGGGGTCGGGGCTGGCTTGGGGGAAAGGGGGGAACCACCCCCCAGCACTCACCGGCAGCGCGGCTGGGGCCGGGTCTCTGCACTTTCCGCTGCCGGTGAGTGCAGCCCCAGCCCTGCTGCAGTGCTCAGGGAGTGGGGGCAGGGCCCTGGGCAAGAGCCGGAGCAGCACAGTGCCCCCTCGCACAGCGGCGGGAAGAGGGTTACACATTTAGCCGGCGCAAGGTGAGCTTCCCCGACATTTTGGACACTGCTTTTTGGCGCCCAGGCGGCTGCCTAGTGGATGCACCGGCCCTGGTCCTCAGGAGCCAAAAAATCTTACCACGTTATAGGTGAAACCGCGTTATATTGAACTTGCTTTGATCCACAGGACTATGCAGCCTCTCCCCACCCCACCCCCTCCCTCCCACAGAGGACTGCTTTACCGCATTATATCCAAATTCGTGTTATATCGGGTCGCGTTATATCGAGGTAGAGGTGTATTTGGAGAACGGTGCTGCTACGACTAGTTGTTGCAGCTCTAACACATGACGACACATTTGCTATTGTCCTGGCATTAGGGTTGCCAACTTTCTAATCACACAAAACCGAACACCCCTGCCCTTCTCCGAGATCCCATCCCCCCTCCCTCCGTCGCTCACTCTCTCCCACCCTCACTCATTTTCACTGGGCTGGGGTAGGGGTTGGAGTGCAGGGCGGTGAAGTCTCTGGGCTGGGGGTGCAGACTCCGGGTGGAGCCAGAAATGAGGGGTTCAGGGTGTGGGAGAGGGCTCCTGGCTGTGGCAGGGGGTTGGGGTGCAGGCTCCGGCTGGGGGTGTGGGCTCTGGGGTGGGGCCAGGGATGAGGGGTTTGGGGTGCAGGAGGGGACTCCGTGCTGGGGCAGTGGGTTCGGGTGAGGGAGGGGGTTCAGGGTGTGGGATCCCGGTGGCGTTTACCACGGCTCACAGGAAGTGGCCATGAGGTCCTTTCTGCCCTAGGCATGTGGGCAGTCAGAGACTCGACGCACTGCCATCGCGCCTGCAGGCGCTGCCTCCACAGGCGCTGCCCCCACAGCTCCTATTGGTTGCGGTCCCTGGCCAATGGGAGCTGTGGAGCCAACACTCGTGGTGGAGACAGTGTGTGGAGCCTCCCTGGCCGCCATGGCCACCAATGTGCCGAGGGGCTGCAGGGACCTGGCAAACGCTTCCGGGAACTGCATGGAGCCAGGGCAGGCAGGGAACCTGCCTTAGTCCCAGGCTCCCACTGCACCACTGACCGGAGCGGCCACGGTCCCTTTTCGACTGGGCGTTCTGGTTGAAGACTGGATGCCTGGCAACCCTACCTAGCTTTACAAACTTCTTGGCTCAGATTTCCAAAAACAAGAGCCTAAAGTTAGGCTCCTAAATCTGTCTTTCAGCACCTGCCTGACTTTCAAAAGTGCTGAGCACCCAACATCAGCTCCCACTGAATTCATCCGTAATTGTAAAGGCTAGATCTAGAGGTTACTGGAACATTTACATAAATATCTTGGGCCCCTACTAGTTTGGAAGCTATTGCTACAAAAGGTAGCTTGCTCAAAAACAGAGCAACTTTTAAATGACTAATTGTAGTCCTATTTGAGGCCTGTAATCCAGTGGTGACTGCTGTGTTGCTTTGCCCTTTCAGGTCCTGCTCCATCTCCTATTGAAATCAATGGGAATTTTGGCATTGACTTCAAAGGGAGTAAGATCAGGCCTTTAAAAATGTACAAAAATGGTCTCTTTCATTTGTGACATACTGCAAGGGACTATTTTCTGTTTCACATGTTGGTTGATAAAATGCATTTGATTTGAATACTTGATGTATACTGCGTATTTCTTAACCAATGTGACCTTTATATGGAGTAAAATAAATTAGTGTCAGAAGCTGTAGCAAGAGTTAATGGTTACATTATGGGTGCAGAAGCAAATATTTGATTTTCTTGCACAATGCATAAAGATCATGAGTTCTGAGCTGCAGCTACATTTGCTTTTCTGTTTGTCCTCTTTCCCTGGTTACAGGAATTGGTCTTGGCCTCAAAAATAACTTTTAGAACTTTGTTTCCAACTAACGTAGTCTTTGACAGCCTCATTCTTGATTGCCAAAGGTTTCTTTTAGCTTCTTGATTTGATTATATTCTTTAATATGTGTTCCACATTTGTGAAGAATAAGATAACCTTCCCATACTTGCATTTATTATTTGATGTTTTCTGTGGCAAAGCTTTTTAACACTCAAAGTATGTGTGCGCAAAAAACTTCTTGAACAAGGACTGTATATGAAGTAGGAATATTGAAAGGGGGAAAAACTATTTATTGAGTTGAATAATTATTTGAGATCAGTTCTTCACCATGCTATTTCCTATACAATAGGTATTTTTCATTTACTTGAATGTTTAAACAGCTTCATTTATGGTTGGGCACAAAATTCAAAATGACACATATTGAATAAAAGCAAAGCAGGATCAACTACAAATTGCATTTTAAAGACTTCATTAAAGACTTGTAAATCCATAAAAGTACTATTGTTTGTTTTCTCTTATGCTACCAAAGAAAATATGCAAAGGAAAGTTTAATATTGAAAACATTTAGATTTTGTATAACAGTAGATATCCTGAATAATACAGTAAACTTGTGAGACTACAATATGAATTCTTTAAAAGGCACAGAGAAAAGGGAACTTTTGAAATGTGAATATATGTGTTGTCAGTGTACTTATCTTGACAATTCATAGAAAAAGTGTAAATTTGTTCCTCCTGTCAAGGGGTAGCATTTTAGAATGGAAGTACGTTGCATCTACGTGGATGATGAGAATAATTACACAGTGTTTATGTTCCTACTATAAAGTCTGAAAAGGTCACCAGTAGTTTATTATTTTTTATCAGGTTTTTCCCACTAAATTTCATTAGATTGAGCCTGAGGTGAGCTTTAGAGCCCCTATTTTCTGGCTAGATGCTTTGTTTATATAAATGTTTTCTGTAAAGAAATGGAGAAAATAAAATGTGATAGAAAATGTAGGACTTCAGGTATTGAGGGTATGGGGGGGAGGGAGATTTTCTCTGTCTACTTCATTTATATAAAATGCCTTTTTGTATATAAGCTGTGTTATGGAGCTTATGCTCCCCACAGGTGTGTGTCTATACACAATAGGCTAAATTTGGTGACAGTTTACAGTGGTATAAATTACCCATTTGGCCTGACTCTGATTTCACACTACTGGAAATCAGGAGTAACTGTATTGAAATCATTGGCGTCATGCCAATGTAGAACTGGTATGAAATCAAAACCAGACCTAATGGTACCTTACTTTTCCTACTGTAAGTGGTTTTCCCTACAATCCCTCTTCTGCCTCATTGGTTTGTAAGTTTCATGTTTTATAAACCTGTTGAATGTGAAATCAGTACAAGTTTCTCTACTTCACTATTTATACCTCCATTTAGATTGCTCCTGGGTTTGGCTGGGACTTACTGGCACAATTCCCAGGGTTCCCCTAGGCTGAATTTGGCCTACGGGATATCAGAGGGCAGAATCAGGCTCTGAGGGCAAGATTTTCAAAAACGGGCACCTAACGTTGGGTCCCTAATTCTGTATTTAGGTACCTGAAAAGATAACCCCAGAACTGCAAGGGGTTCAGCAGTTCCTTAGGCCTGCCTGTTTGTAAGTGTCTAAATACAGATTTAAGAAATTAACTTTAGATATCCACTTTTAAAAATCCTGGTCTAAGGTTTTATTTGCTGGTTAAGTTCAATACATTGAATATAACACTGTGTAAGTTATTTAATGAGATTTTAATACAGATATATCAGTGCCTGTCATTAATCTTTATAAATTGCAGTCAAATCATCTACTGCTGTGAATCCATTCGTATATATATATATATATATATATATACACACATGAATGGTCTCGTATATATTGCATTTTCCACTGATAAATGGTGAGTCATGTGTAATGACAGTAACCTCTGACTAATGTGATAAGTAAAAACTTCCTTTCAAAAACAGCTATACTAAAATGTAACCATACAACCTGGATATGAGAGCACTCCTCTGTTTTTTAAAACTTGCTGGGGTTGGCGACTCTGCCCATGAACAGTAGGCAGCTGGTGCGATGCTCGTAGATGAGAAACAGAAAGGGGCGGTCAACGACGAAGCGAATCTGAGTGGAAAGGGGCATGAACCCTACCGTGGTCACAGCTGCAGCCTCTGTGCCTTCCTCGTTCACAGTAATCGTGCCTTGGTGATTGAACTGTAAAAAATGGGACAGAAAATGCAGAATCCTTTTGGTTAGACTTTGAAGTCTTAGTATTTTGTCTTTCGGTGAATTGCACTAGAATTAATTTGCTGAAAGAATGGTGAACTTTAATTACAACATCACATCTTTTCTATCCTGCACGTGGCTTTCTTGTGTTTTCACTGGTAGTTCCTATATGGCATCAGTCCTCTGGCTTTGGCAAAAACCCTTTCCTGACTGGTCATGACCTAACCCCTCTCAGAGATTTAAAGGCATAACCTTCATGATGTGTATATAGTCTACCACCACTGGTTCTCAACCAAGGGCACGTTTACCCCTGGGGATACACACAGGTCTTCCAGGGGCTACATCAACTCCTCTAGATATTTGTCTAGTTTTACTACAGGCTACATAAAAAGCACTATTGAAGTCAGTACAAACTAAAATTTCACACAGACTGACTTGTTTATACTGCTCTATATACTATACACTGAAATGTAAGTATAATATTTATATTCCAGTTGATTTATTTTATAATTATATGGTAAAAATGAGAAAGTAAGCATTTTTTCAGTAATAGTGTGCTGTGATACGTGTATTTTTATGTCTGATTTGTAAGCAAGTAGTTTTTAAGTGAGCTGAAACTTGGGGGTACGCAAGACAAATCAGACTCCTGAAAGGGGTACAATAGTCTGGAAAGATTGAGAGCCACTGGTCTTCCACTATGTATGGAAAAACAGACCCCTTATGTTCCAGGAGAGGCAGGGATATTGTGTTACTTGCTTAGCTAAACTGTGAATTATTGTGCTTTGTTGCCACACTTCAGATGACAGGAATTAATAAGTAGGAAGAATGAGTGTAGAAGGGGAAAAATTACCACATCAATGATGACTTTCTCAGTTGATACTCCAGAATAGTCGCCATTGTTGTCAAACAGTGTTTCTATTCCCATGGATTTCAGATAATCAGTCAGGTCATAGCTCTTCTCCAGCTTAAATTTAGGCAGAACTACCTCTCTTGTTCTAGTAAGAAGCAGAAACATTAAAGGTCTTAGAGAAATATATATCACATCCCTTAACTATGCATGTCAGTTCCATTCTTATCAAGCAGGCATGACACTGACATATACAGGAGTCCTGCTCTCTGTTCTCCCAGGCTTAACTTTCTAAAAGTAGGGCCTGGTCTGTCTAAGCAGTTTTTCTAAATCTAAGGTAAAAAAACTATTAATTTAGTACATGCTTATAATATTTAAAAGGCTTAACATCAGTTGTATTTCTACAGTACATAGTCCTGTTCAGATGACATAGGTATTATCAGCTTATGGAACTCCCTGCCACAATAGGTTAGAGGTTTACCAAGTACATACAACAGCGGTATTTGTTTTTTAAAAGAGAATTCATTGTTTATTCATAGATTATAAGGCCAGAAGGAACCATTATGATCATCTAGTCTGACCTTCCACATAACACAAACATAGAGTTTTGCCAAGTTATTCCTGCATCAAGCCCATAACTTCTGGATGACCTAGACTAGCGGTTCTCAAACTGTGGGTTGGGACCCCAAAGTTGGAGGACTGGCTTAGACTTGCTGGGGCCCTGGGCCAAAGCCCGAGCCCCTGCATCTGAGGCCAAAGCCAGAGAGCAGTGGGGCTTGGGCTTTGCCCCCCGTCCCTGGAGCAGCGAGGCTCTGGCAGGCTCAGGCTTCAGTCGCTCCTCTTGGGGTCATGTCATCATTTTTGTTGTCAGAAGAGGGTCATGGTGAAGTTTGAGAACCCCTGAGCTAGACAATATTTTTTAGAAAGACATCCAGTCTTGTTTTAAAGACTTCAAGTGATGTAGAATCCACCACATCTCTAAGTAGGTTGTTCCAATGATTAATTACCCTCACTGTGGAAAAAATGTGCCCCTCTTTTCTACTCTGAACTTGTCCAGTTTCAGCTCTCCACCATTGGATCTCATTTATGCCTTTGTCCACTAGATTGAAGAGTCCTCTGTGATCAGAAATCTCTCCATATAGGTAGCTATAAACTGCAATCAGATCACTTCTTAACCTTCTCTTTAAGCTAAATAGATTGAGTTTCTTGTAGGGCAGGTCATTCTTGTGTCCCTTCCGAACGCTTTCCATTTTGTCAACATCTTTATGAAGTGTCAACACCAAAAATGGACACAATGTTCTGGTAATGGTCGCACTAATGCTTTATATGGTGGTAACACACTGTACAAGCTCTGCTCTACTCTACTGTACATTCCCCTGCTTATACATCTAAGTATCACACTTGCTTTCCTACCCACCACAAAGCACTACGAGTTTATGTTCAGTGGGTTATCTGTTATGACTCCCAAGTCCTTTTCTAGGTCACTGATTTCTAAAATAGTCGCCCCTTCCTATAACTATGACCTACATTGTTGGTTGCTAGATGTATAACCTTGCATGTAACTATATTAAAATGCATATTGTTCAAGTGAACCCAGCTTAGCATGTGATCTAGATAATTCTGTAGAATACACTTGGTATTATTTATCACACACCAATTCTTATGTAATTTGTAAACTCTACCACCTACTATTTTGTTTTCTTCCGGATCATTGATAAAGAGATTGAATAGCATTGGGTCAAGAACAGATCCTTGTGGGATCCCACTGGGAATTCTCCCACTGGATGATTTCCCCCCTTACAATTACTCTTTGAGATCTATCATTTCACCAGGTTTTAATCTATTTAATATAGACTGCATTGATTTTGTATAGTGCTAAGTTTTTTAAATCAGAATGTAGTGCAGTACTAAGTTAAATATCTTCCAGAAGTCTATTATGTCAACACTCTTACTTTTGTCAATTTAAACTTATATCATCAGGAAACTATATCAAGCTTGTTTGACAAGATTCATTTTACCTGTTTGTCATGCTCTTTTGCCATTTCTCCACCACCTGAGGGGTCAGTTGCTTCTCCAGTGCTTTCATGCCAGATAGTTTGTTTGGCAGCACAATCAGCATGCTGATGTTCCCCACATATGGCAGCTGGAGCACACCACAGTCTAGCTCATGGTCTGCAGCAGCCAGGAAGTTTCCTTTGGTCTGCATCATAGGAACCTTTATTGTTTCTTTCTCATTCAGTCGGAAGGTCCGTTTGTTTGTCATTTCCACTGGAAACTTGTTTTCCCAAGTTCCTGGTAATATAGCAGAAAACCTCATCCTTATTTCTATATATAATTATAGTTTGTAAATGAAAGATGTTAACATATAATTTTAGTGAGGAAGACTTATTTGCAAATATCATTGCAAAATGTAGCCTGGCTGATGGTTTTAAGTTGTGGCTGGAATAAGAGGGAATTCATTGTGGCATCTTAGAAGTAAAGGGCTAGTTTTCAAAACATGAATACATGTAAAAATGTAAGCACATGATTTGCAAGTGTGTGTAGATGACCAATTAGATGTTTGTCTGACTTTGCTGTACACATTTAAAGGAGTTCTAATGCACAGGCTGGTCTCAAAAATCACTCTAAAATATAAAGTGGAAATCATTTAAAAGATACCTGAGAGAAAACATAATTCTTTGAGTTGTTGCGCAGATTACAAGCTTTAAAAGATTTGATGTTGATGTTTGCAGATCAGTGTAATTCTGCTCAAAATTAGAATTCATCTTGTATTATACTGTCTCATCAACATTAACTAAATACAGCTAAGTTTTAATTTCCATGTGGAACAAAACATTTACATTTTGTATATCAAAGCTTTGACTTCATTAAACTGAACACATTTAAACAAATATGCTTCTTCCTGGACCATCGTGGGGTAGATTACCCAGTTTTTTTTATAGAATTGGAAGGGACCCTGAAAGGTCATCAAGTCCAGCCCCCTGCCTTCACTAGCAGGACCAAGTACTGATTTTTGCCCCAGATCCCTAAGTGGCCCTCTCAAGGTTTGAACTCACAAGCCCCTGGGTTTAGCAGGCCAATGCTTATACCACTGAGCTATCCCTCTGTGAGGTGCTGCTCACTCTTGACTCCAGTGAAGCTGAGGAAGTTCAGCACTGACAGAATCAGACCCAAAGGACCTGATCCAGTTCCTGTTAAAGTCAGAGGAAGTCTTCCTATTGAGGTCCATGGGATTTGGATCAGGGCTGCGTGAAGACACTCTGAGGGTCCCAAGTATGCATTAGTAGTCCAGTGAAGATACAACATTAAAAGAATGTAGTTGATGATCTGCTTCTTTAATGTAATGTATTCATAATGATGGCTCTGGAAGGAATTAGCCTTGTTTCTTTGTAGATGGACAGGCACAGTTAGAATTTTATATATTACATTTATTTTATTTTGGCTGTTGGTATCTCCTTTTAAAATCAGGGGTATTAGATGTAAGTGAGCAAATAAGTGTAGAGCACAACAGTAAGTGCATGGAGGAGCTAATACTGGGGAAGTATTGAGCCAGTAATAGTTAGATTTAAAATAAAAAATCACCTTTTGGGAGGTTGAAGTTTTTTTTTCCAGATTCTTTTTTTTAAAGGACGGGGGGATGTCAAAGGGAAGCAGTGTGCTAACCCTAGGACTCATTCTAGCAAAGGCATGATAACTTGCTGACCTAATACGGGATGGTGGTTCGCTAAAGGACCGGGGTGTGAATGCACAAACTTCAGGATAGGGCTTAAGAAAGAAGTCTCAAAAATAGTCCCAGACTTCTGTTACACCTTTTAAAGGGGTTTAAAAACCAGCTATGTAGCAACTTAGTCAGTTTCCCACTATATAGGCACCCAATGTAAAGAGGGTAGGGTGGGCATGATGAATCCTGTCTGTCTCCACTGACTCCTTGCCCCATTCCTGTCTTTCTCCACTGGCCATTTGCCCCAGTCTCTTCCTCCCTTCCCCCCACCCCATCTAATCTTAGTCTTTCCCACCCATTCCAAGACCCTCTCCCCAGGTTCTTCATACCATTCTCTTCCCTCTCTGCCCCTCCCCTGCACCAGTCCCAGTATTTTTACATGGCCAAAAAAGCATATTTGCCAAACTTTAACTGTTTGGGCTGAAAGTTATAAGAAACTGAAAATAGTGTCTTATAATGTGATGTTTTTGGGCAGTTTAACTCCAGGCAGCACTACCAGCTCTACCCATAATTAAAAACCTTACAAGAGACCACCTTACAAAACCACCACCACCCACTTGTTCGCCCAAAGTATCCCAATCAAGTGAATGCTGTTCTGCTCTACCTTTTATTAGAAGACCACTTTTGTTAAGCTAATAACTTTTGTCAGGCCCTTGAGTAGACTGAGTACAGATCACATTGTGTATACATTAAGCTCAGAGTCTTTGTCCCTGGCTGATTCTCTGGACTCTGAATACTTTAAAACTCTTTATAAATGCGTTGGACTGAATTCAACCCCGCTGTATCTCCCCTGAAGTCAGTGGAGTTGCACCTGCTTAAGGTAGGACTTAATTTGACCATTTACTTATAACACACACTGCAGTGATTCTTCCTGCAAGAATAATTTTGCATAGAGTCCCTCAGCTGTGACTGTTTTTCTTGAGGTTATGGTTTGTATCCATCAGTTGCCTCCTTGTATTATATTTGGATTGTAAGCTCCTTGGGGCAGGGACTGCCTTTTTGTTCTGTGTTTGTAGAGTGCCTAACGCAGTGGGGTCATGATCCATTGTAGTAGCAGTAGTAATAATAATAATAATTAATAATAGATACAAATTCTTAATACCCAGTGGGACTATGAAATAAAAACAATTATTGTGGCCTAAGTTGTAGTCTAGGGCAGTGCTTCTCAAAGCTGGTCCGTCGCTTGTTCAGGGAAAGCCCCTGGCGGTCTGGGCTGGTTTGAAAGCCCCTGGCGGTCTGGGCTGGTTTGTTTACCTGCCACATCTGCAGGTTCGGCCGATCGCGGCTCCCACTGGCCGCGGTTTGCCGCTCCAGGCCAATGGGGGCCGCGGGAAGCGGCGGCCAGCACGTCCCTCAGCCTGCGCCACTTCCCGCAGCTCCCATTGGCCTGGGGGCTGCGATTGGCCGAACCTGCGGACACGGCAGGTAAACAAACTGGGCCGGACCGCCAGGGGCTTTTCCTGAACAAGCGGTGGATTGGCTTTGAGAATCATTGGTCTAGGGTTTTGATTCGTTCTTGGTTCCTCAGATTGACGTGTGCTGTGAAACATAAATTAAAATGACTGAAAACTGAAATTTCGATTTTTTTTTTTTTTTTTTTACCTTTAAAGTAAATACAGTTGAGAATCATCATCAATGTTGTGGGGTTGATGTTCACCAGAGCTTCTTTTATTAATCCTTTGGTCAGTTTCAGGATGCGCTCGTTGGTTTTAGTGATGAAGGCAGGGTCTGAGAAGTCAGATGATTGAGCCTCAGCAAAGTAATAATTTTTCATGTTGTTTCTGAAATCATCCATAATAGAAAATTGCTTCCGAATATAAAGATCATTGACCGATCGCAGCGTGTAACCGAAATTGCGTCTGAAGAGCCGGTGAGTTAGTTTACGGAAGAGGTTGTGAATTGTCATAATCTCATACTTGGAGCTGGCGTTAATGAAATCTCTGAAGCCTAGAACAGAGAGTACCTCCTGGTGTGTTTGTCCCTTCAGCCCTAATGAAATCATAGCCATTGCAGTGGAAATACCAACAGGAGCCATCAGAATGTTATCTGAAGAATTGGCTCTGTCCTTCAGACTCCGATAAAGGTTGAAGCCAAAGTTTGCATTGAGGATGTTGAGACGCTGGATTCTGGTTTTACCAGGGAATAGCTCAAGAATATTTCCTTGCTGAATTTCAGCAACCATATAGGGATATGGAGAAGCATCAATTATGTCACCATAATAATCCTCATCAAATATCTTTTCCAAATCTAGATAGTCTTCCTCTTCATCTTCCTCAGCAATCAAGTCATTGGTTATAGTATTTGCCTTATGGAACCCTGGTGGAAAATTAGGCATATTGTGGGTTTCATTTTCATGGGGCGAACGGGGATTTATAGCTTGATCAATGCTTTCAAAGTGCTTATTAAAGTCTTTGATCCCACAAAATGCAGATGTTATGACGAAAGAGAGAACGAACAAATGAAATAGGAGCTTCATTGTGACAGGTCAGAAGCTGGAAGACACAATATATCATAGTGAGAAACCGTATAGTACCTGAGTTTTAAGAGGTTACCCTTTTCTTCAGTAGGTTGTTTAATTTAATGTTGAGTCCTACATTGGATAGTTGGCTGGCTCCTATAATGATTTTTTTGGTGTGTGATAGCCTTTCCATTTTAGTGGTGCCTAGTATAATTAATTCATGCTCATATAATATCTCAAGCCTGGACCTGTCCTGGTCTGAGACCTTCAAGTTAGTTAAACAGCAGTTGATTTCTGTCATTGGAGAAAGTGTCATTGCTTCCAGCTTGTTTTACACACAATTAGCCATCTACTAAAATACCCAGGTCTCTTGTATATTATAAAACTTTAAGCTGTAAGAGTATGTGTACTTTAAAAAAAATTAAAAAGGCTGAAGTCTGATGGACAAAAGTTTCCAAATGCTTGGATTTAGTAGGAAATCATTAGTTTAGAGCACATCAGAGATGCAAAGAAAACATGACAGACAAATGCTTTATATTTGTAAAACATACTTTAAACGTAACCCAAATGCAATTTTTATGGGCAGTTTCTTTGAAAGGATGGAATTGAATGAGGCTGGAATAAAGGAGATTTATGGATATAGCACAATCCCACAGGACATATGCACTTTATTTACTGAGATTAGTATAATTGGGACATGCGTGCGACTTTGCCAGGTCATATTGCCATATTGAGGTGCTTGGTTCCTTAATTGTATAGGTTTTCTGTTCCAATCCACTTCATCATTTACCTTTTTTTTGCCTAGATTTTTGAGGGAATTGTTTGGTTTTAATTTTTGGTTTTCTGAGCATTGTACCTATTATTTATTTGATTTTTGTGTAGGATTATACAATATATGGTACTCCTTTTCCAAAGGTGGGATCTCTATATAATTAAAACTAGAGCAGCAATAGCTTTTGTAATTATTAGAAATGCCAGTGTTTTTCTTAGAAAGAAGGGTTTAGGATCAAATTAAAATGAAAGTAGCCTCAGTTACTTCCTCAGGGAAAGTGCTTTGGTAGAACCTGTTTTTCTTATGGAAGATTGTTCCTCGGTTATATGCATGCAACTCCTGTTGATCCCACTGAGTAGCATGAATGTCTCAGAGGGTAGAATTTGGACTTATGGCTTTAAAATCAAGAGCTGGGCTTACATACATATTGTGTAAGAGACTAGAGACCTGGCTTGCCAAGAAGCTGGGTACCCACAGCTCCCAGAAACAGTCCCTAGATATTTAATTGATCATATTGATTGTCTTGGTTAGTGACCTAAAATACATGCAAAAACTGTAATTGACTGCTGTGATATCAACTAAGGATGGAATGGAAGGATTTGATAATATGCCGTTCTATGACGGTAAGGGGTGAAAGCAGTTTGAAATAGTGGCATTCAACGGTACTATCCTACATTGCAGGTTCTAAACATTTACCTTTAGCTAAAATAAATCCTATCTGGAACAAGAGAAATAATTAATTTTAACAAAATCTGAGGTAATTTGTGTAGCCACGGGAAACTGGTTTAGAAATCCTGAATTTGACTTTCAAAGACCCTTATTTAAAACAGACAAAATGTTTAAAAAACAAAACAAGGAGTGGAGGAAAAAAAACCTTGGAAGAAGTTTTCTAAGAAGAGAATGTAAAGCTGTTCTTAAACAATGAAATAGAGAACTAAGAGGGAGATGGAAAGAGAAATATTTAAACATTTTTGTAGCATCCAGGTAATGTATCAGTCTTTCCTTTTCCCATCTGTTGATGTACATAAAGAATGAAAATGAATTATCTTCGCATTGGGAACCTTAAAACCATTTGAGATGAATATTCTAGATTGAAACCGAACATTATTTAATCCTTAAGGACTTGTAACAGAACAGTACTAAAATCTGTGCTAAATAGTGAGTGAAATATTGTAGTCTTAATAGCTCACCTTTTTTATTATCATTATTTTTAAAGTGACTGACTGCTACATTTTTGTTCCATACGGTTAGAGGTTAAGGTACTTCTCTGGCAAACCACTTCTGTGCAATAATCACTAATGAAAGACAATGCTGTCTGTGATTCCTAGTTTTATATTCTCACCTTTTCCATAGACTAATGTATTGTTTACCCTCATTTTATTGTGGGCAAAGCATTCTCCCCCGCTATTGGAATATATTTTTCTTTAAGATTTTAAATCCAGCTCAAACGATAGTAATGTTCCTTACCTCCAAGCCACTGTGTAGAGAGGAATACGTTGAATAGCTAGAATAAAGTGAATTGCTGGGTTTAAATCTGAACTTTGATGCTAGTAAATTGTATATCTCCCAAAGTAAACAGGCTCTAAATCAAACACTGCTAAATTTGCCTTGTCAGCCAAAACCCCTCTACTTGCTTAGTAGTCTCTGCCAAGTGATTTGTTGCTTCTTCCGTGGATGTTTTGTTGAGGTTTTTATGATTTTGTGGAGTGCCTACTTTCTTTTGCTCTGTGTCTGTGGGCTTGCAGGATGTGAAAGATTTTCCTCAAAAATTGCGTGCAAGAATGTGTATACTTTTGGATGATGTAACTCGTTAGCGCTTTCTGTAGCTGTGCGCTGTATATATACATATGACACACACAAAACAAAGTTAAAATAACATGATTAAGGTTTCAAAGTCAGTCACTCAAAAGTGACTGCTGTTCATTACACTGGTCATAATTGTTTCACAGTGACTTTCTTCTCTCTGTTTGTTGTATATACCTGTTGGTCTTGTCTCTTCTTAGATTGTAAGTTCCCTGAGGCAGGGACTGTTTTTTTGGGACTGTGGGAATGTGTGTGGATGTGTGTAGTGCTTGAGCCCTGATTGGGTCGTCTAGGTACTACTACAAAACAAATAATAATAAACAATTCTAGTAATACTTTGATAGATGAATAGAAATCGCTGCTTGTTCGAGTTCATCAGCAATAAAGTAAGTTGAACAGCATTGTCCTCACCTTACAGATTGCAGGAGGTGGTGATCAGAATCTGCATTTAATCCTCAAGCCACATGTTCTGCAATGCTAAATTATCTTTTGTCTTATAGTTAGTCTATAGCTCTACAGTATCTCATCTGTAGCAGAAAGTAAGATACTGTTTAATCAGCTTTGAAAACTATTATTGCTAAGGCGGTGCAACACAATTAAATGACTATTCTTACAATATGAGTAATTTTAACAGTAACTACATGATTTTTATTAATATATTGAAACAGATGGAGAAACTAAATTCTGAAATGCTAGAACAACATCAGAATATGAGGCTATATTGACTGATTCTTAACAAGTGATTAAATATTGAAATCCCCTAATTATTTTCTCCTTTTCATGTTAGCTCACCAGACGTTTGCCACCCATCAAGGAGGCCAAACCCAGGTTACAGAAGCTCTTCCGTGACTTTTGGCTGTATTCGGTGCTTATGGGATTTGCTGTGGAGGGATCAGGTAGTAAAACTTCCAGTGGGAAAAGATGCATTGATGTTCCGGTAGACTTAGGTTTATCTAGTTTGCAAATCAGCTGTTTAGCAGAGATTGTGGAGATCTAGAAGGACTAGGGGTAACTGAGAATGGACCACAAGGCAGGTGTCTTACCTCTGATGACAGACTGCATTGTGTCCAAAGTGCTGTACTTTGCTGTGGACTAGACTACAGAAGTGTACAATTTATTATTGTTTACATCCTCAGTTCACAAGTGGCATGGCTAGTTGGACTCTGTGAAAATATAAGTGTGTGATGGCTGTGAACTAGCATGGGAGGGTCAGGGATGAGACACAGGCAAATTAGAAACTGCTTATTCATTGAGAGGTTTCACCTGCAGCCATCTGAACAGGTCTATTACATGCTTGGAAAGTGGGCCATTAGTTTGAATGTACATACCTGAATGTGTGAAAAGATGGTTTAAAGAGGTAGCACAAAACTTGGTGATGCTTATTTTCGCAGTTTGAATCTTAATATAGGTTGGCGATAACCAACTGAGGATCAGTAGAAAAATCACTAAACTAATTTTAGGTTTCTATAGTAGCCAGATCAGTTGACACAATATAATGGAAGTATATTAGGATGTTTCTCCTAGACATGGTTTGTCTTTCTCTCCCCTTCCTGCCCCTCCAAATTTCTACTACAGGTCTTTGGCCAGAAGAATGGTATGAAGGGGTATGTGAGATAGCCACTAAGTCTCCACTACTTACATTTCCCAGCAAAGAACCTCTTCGATCTGTCCTTCAGTACAACTCTGCCATGAAAAATGACACAGTGACTTCTGTAAGAAACAGTTTCTTCCATTATGCTCCTTCAGACTTTAAATAATATATTGGATAGTAACAAGTAGATGCTGCTTAGAACAGCAATATAATGTTTTCACTGACTCCCTTCATTAAATAACAGCAGCTTTCCAAATGCACTGCTGCATCCTGTAAGCTGTGCATGACTTAACAGAACAAAAAGCAAGAGTATTAAGTAGTACAAGTGTGTTTTTGTTAGCGGCAACAATCCTCTATTGGCTAACTACAGAAATCAGGCCTTTGTGGGAAGGGAAACCTAATGATGTTTTTGTGTTTTCTCCTTGTGTGTCTGGCAGATGAAATCTGCAGAACAGTGATGGGATGAATTTGGTTTTGGAATAAAATGTTGTTCTGTAGTTCTCTTTATTAAAGTGGCTCCTAGCTGAGCCTTCATCTTTTGCCATTGCCTATGGCTTGGTATTTGTCCACTTTTCTCTCCCTATGTTTTCATGATAGACTGTAACAGAAAAATGTGTGTTATTGTTTACAACAGGAGTCGGCAACCTTTCAGAAGTGGTGTGCCAAGTCTTCATTTATTCGTGGTAATTTAAGGTTTCACGTGCCAGTCACACATTTTACATTTACAGGGGCCGGCGGATGGAACCCCAGACTGGCAGCGGGCTGAGCGGACTGGCGGCTGGAACCCCAGACCGACAGCGGGCTGAGCGGCTCAGCCCACTGCCGGTCTGGAGTTCCAGCTGCCAGTCCCGGCCACCGGCCCCGCTGCAGGCCCGGGATTCCGTCCATCCAGGCCGGCAGCAGGCTGAGCGGGGCCGGCGGCGGGGACCCCAGGTTTACAATGTAAGATGAAAAAAGTCAAGGATGAATGACAAGTGTAAAATTGAGAGCCAAATTCTTTGCTGGTATAACTTCATTCGTTACTCCAGCAGACAGTTTGTCCCTCACTTTTAATGAACTGTGTTGAGCTGTATTTCTTGAGCTTGACCTCTTCTGAGTAAGAGCATTGATGTTTCCTGCTGCCGCACTAATGCATCATATGCACTATTCCAGTACTTCACTGTGTGTCACCAATAAGTGTTATGTGCCTTTTTATCTCTTCTTTACTTGGATGCAAATGACAGTGTGAAGGTTTTTTCTTTTTAAAGGCATGGTATAATCAGTGTGTAACCTAAATTAAACCTTTTCAGAATGCAAATAAAGATATTGCCACCACGTTGGCTATCTCTTCTTATTCTGAAGTTGCTTACGTTTAGGCTGAACTGAATGAGTTACGAAGCACCATCATAAATCTCTTGGATCCTCCTCCAGAAGTGTCTGCTCTGATCAATAAGCTGGACTTTGCCATGTCTACCTATCTACTGTCTGTTTACCGTCTAGAGTACATGAGGTATATATTTATTATTACAGGTTGGTTTTGTAATCTTTGGTTTCTGGCATTTCATGAACCCTTCAGCCAGACTTGGACAACATAGGGTGAAATTCTGATTCTGTTTGAGTCAATGGGAATTTTGTCATTGACCTCAGTGGGGCCAGGATTTCACCCATGGAGTGAAATCTTCATCTCTGCCCAGGCCCTTTATGGCAGGCAAAAGGGCTGCTGTGACATAAAGCGATCCCAAAAGCCCCAAACTCCTGGTGCAGGCACAATGAAGACAGCCATAATGCTGCTTTTCGAGGAACCTCTTATAAGTTTAAAACATCCTCAACTCTCTCGCCCCTGGACTGCGAGTCCTGTGCTAAACCTCTTGGAGGCATAGCACAGAATCTCATCCATGATGCTTCATAGTTATCATGGTTATGGAATCAGTAGATGCAATATACAATTGTTGCTCTTGACTGGTGCATTTCGGCATTGCAAATAAAAATACACAGGAATGGACACTGGCAAGTCAGTACATTAAATTGATACAAAATTCCTAATGACTGCTATCAAAGAATGTCTGTGGGTGAGAGCTGAAGAGGGCTCTTACTGGAGAAGATGGGAACAACTGCTAAGCTGTATGCCTGTTTGGCATTAAACAATAAGGACAAATATTTTTATTCACAAAAGCCTTTCAGACATATTGTAAGTACAGTCTTTTAAATACTGGTAGGCATTGCCATATTGAGCAAATGCAGCATGTAAAGAAGAGTGGGGTCTCTGTTTGTAGAAATACACTAGAAACAACCCACTGAATTGGTGAACTTTGTGCAAGTTTTTCCACTTCTAACAGCAATGCGAATTTTTTGCCTAGTAGCAAAATATGTTTTCCCTAAACCTTTAACTGAAAACAGACCCAAAGGCTCAGGTGTTAAATCTTCCTGTATTTTAGTTTCTTGATGTGTGGATATGTACTATAGCAATGTTTCTTAAACTGGGGTCCCCAAGGGTATCTCAGGGTGTCTGTGGCCCCTGCTGACTGACTCCTCCCCCTCCCTCCCTCAATTCCTCCCCCTTCCTCCCAGTACCTCCTGAACACTAAAAATTTGGCGGCTCAGCAGGGCTAAGGCAGGCATCCTAATTGCCCTGGCTCCGCACCGCTCCCGGAAGCCGCTGACATCCCTGCAGCCATGGGTGGGGGCAGGGGGTCTCCACGTGCTGCCCCACCCTGAGCTCCGACTCCATGGCTCCCATTGGCTGGGGACACCCCACACCCCAACCCTCTGCCCCAGCCCAGAGCCCACACCAAATTCCCTCCTCCACCCAAACTCCCTCTCAGAGCCCACACTCAAACTCCCTCTAGAGCCTGCATCCCCTCCCACACCCAAACTCCCTGCCCAAGCGTGGTGAAAGTGAGAGACGGTGTGGGAGAGCGAGCAATGGAGGGGGGCAAATGGAGTGAGCAGGGACGGGGCCTCAGAGAAAGGGCGGGGATGGAGTGGGGACTCGGCGAAGGGAGCAGGGCAAGGGCTGAGCAGGGAGGCTTGGGGGTCCCTGAAAAATTTTAAATCAAAATGGGGGTCCTTGGGTTGCTAAAGTTTGAGAATCGCTGCACTGTAGGGATGAGGCATGGTTTCCATGTTTAGTTTTGTGTGAATGTGTTAAATTATTATCCTCCTAGGGTATTGCGTTCAACAGACCAAGATCGCTTCCAAGTGATGTTTTGCTATTTTGAAGATAAAGCTATTCAAAAAGACAAATCTGGTAAGATTACCTTGGCTATATGCTACCTGAGAAAGTAACCTTTGTCTGGCTAGTATCTTTTAGAACAAAATTCATGGAATTAGGTCAATTTTAAGAACCTGCATTATCGTTCAGTTGCTAGTATAGACAAAGCCTTAGAGAATTGCAAGTCACCTTTATGTTTAGAGTAGTTTGGTCATTATTAAGTTTTGACTTGAGTCAGTGCAGTATGTGCGTACCCAGGGAGATAAGTCCTGATAAATATAGCCGTATGGACTAGGTATACTCAGTGTTTCAGTCAAATTTCCTACAAATTGTGTGGGATATTTTTTATTTGCTTAAAGTTTATGCTAGCAGCTGATACTAGCTGAAAACCATGAGGGGAAGAGGACTAAATCAGACAGGACAGTCTTCTCCATGAAAATTTCACTGATGAAACAGCATTATGGTCACTTGTCACTATATGCATAAAGAGGTTTGATTGCAGTTTATGGAACTACTCTCTGGTTCTCAACATGTTTTGGATAGCCCATTGGCTCAAAACCATTGCCAAAGATTTGTATTCAGAGTGAGGTTTTGTGCAACTCCTGCCCAAGTGCTTTTTTCTGAAACTCCTGAAGTTGATACTTGGTCCCATCAACACTTTGTTGTTGGATTATTAATAGCTCTAATTTAGTCTGCAAATGTGATTGGAATTACGCTTCCTCCCCATTCCCCACTGAGAAATGTACCTGTTTATCTCTTGTCATTTCATCTGGATTATATAGAACTGCAGCAAGTGTAAGGTAGTAAAGATGTAGGAAGGGTCCCTTGAGTATAAATACCCCCTATTAAAATACAGTATAACCTGTAGAAACCACTCTTACCAATTCGCTAAACTATTCATGTTTTAATTTGAGATATTCTATTGATAAACAAAGTGACTATTCTGCAGAGCTATGGCATATAAGAGCCGGAGGATACTACTAAATGCTACTTTCAATTGGTGGTGGCTTATTTTCAACTTTAAAAAAAAAATTGTTCTTGCTGGAATGGACACTATTTAAAATAAGTGGTTCTCCACTTGTGAGGTAACTCCCTTCTTTCCATGTGTCAGTATATAATGCCTGCATCTGTAATTTTCACTCCATGCATCTGAAGAAGTGTTTTTTTTACCCACGAAAGCTTATGCCCAAATAAATCTGTTAGTCTTTAAGGTGCCATCGGACTCCTTGTTTTTGTGAAATCAGACTAGCACGGCTGCCTCCTGATACTATTTAGAATTGTAAAGCAGCTTGATTCAGTGTTGGCTGAGTACAAATAAACATGTTTAACTGTTAATGGTGCAGTATCCAAGGAAAATTTAATTCTTATAACAAAGCACAACGTTTTTCTTGATTCTTCTCCAGGTATGATGCAGTGTGTGATAGCTGTTGCAGATAAGGTGTTTGAAGCTTTCCTTACAATGATGGCTGATAAAGTAAGCTATGTGGGAAGGAGAACTACAGTGTAAAGTGTGTGTGTGTGTGTGTGTTCATTTTGTGAAAGTCTTTTTAAAAACACAAAAGTGTCATGCTTCTCTTTGGACTATCTAGGCTAAAACTAAAGGGAATGAAGAGGAGCTGGAGAGACATGCTCACTTTCTACTAGTGAATTTTAACCACATTCACAAGAGGATCAGGAGGGTTGCAGACAAATACTTATCTGGTCTTGTAGATAAGTGAGTATAGACATCCCTGCTATATTACCTTTTTCACACTGATTACTTGGTTATCAAGAAGAAGAATGCAATTGAATAGGGCATTCATTTAGATTTCATGACTGCCAGTTCTTGTTGAACAGTCATTTTGTATATAGCAAAGATGAAAATTTCTGATGATTAAAAGAAGGCCTATAGGACTACTAAAATGTTATCCTGGGTTCTGAAATCCTTGCTTAGTTACTATTGCAATCCTCTTTCTAGTATCCACACAAGATGATCACATCACAGAATTTTAAATAAATGCAAAAAATATACTCTGCTTTATCATGCTGTGTGCAATTCTACAAAGCCGTCAGTGCCCTCTGCTGGCCAGTAGTTTATAGTGCATTTAGTATGTGTGGTGACAGAAAATACCGAAAATCAAGAACAAAACAAAATGTAGGTTAAAATGGTAATCTGCTCTTTAGTTCCCTTTCCTTTCCTCCTTGGCACACCTGGGTGATACGGAGCTGAAGTAGTCTAGCCTGATGTTATTGCCTTGACTTTCAATGGGAGTTGTGTACCCGATTGCCTCTGTGCCCTTGGAAATCTCCCCTCTTAGAGTCTGCCTTCAAAAAGAGCTTTTGACAACTCCAATCTGTTGTGAGCCATGATCAGCTTAATCCCTTATGTTTGGTATAGGTTTACACATAGCTACATTCTGCGCCTTTTGGTGAAGGCATAATTTTTTTCACCTCTGTCTATTCAGTGTGAACTTGTTTTATTTTAGGTTCCCTCATTTACTGTGGAGTGGAACTGTTCTGAAGACCATGTTAGATATCCTCCAGACTCTGTCACTCTCTCTTAGTGCGGTGAGTACTTTTTAATTAACCCTTTTATTGCTGATAGAAAGCGCATGTATATTGACCAAAGTTTTCATAACAGTGGAACAGAGATACCAGATAATATTGAAGGTGCATGTTTGCAAAACATATCTTATACATCATTCAGCAATGAAGTGGCTAAGTGGTGTAGTGTTCCCCCTTTTTTTTTCTTTGAGTTAAATTATTCATTTCACAGTGATAACGATTTTGCCTGAAGATCTGCTTATTTGGAGTTTTAAGTTGCTCAATAATATCCAAGAAAAGACACCTTTCATAATAACTTACATTTCTGAAATCACCTTAAATCCAAAGATCATAAATTGTTACAAACATTATTAATCAGTTAAAACTCAGAATTCCTATGTGAGGTGAGAAGTGTGCAGTCTTGTTTGATTATTTTAATTTAGGATTAATCCATTATTGTATATAAAGTGTTTTGAAGAAGGAAAAGTGCTATAGAAGTACTATTTTATTTATTTTCTAATGTTTCTTTTTAAACCATAACATAGTTTATAGTTATGGTCATGTTGAAAACAAAACCAAAATGCAAGAGTCTGCTATGTGGGATGGATAGTGTCATTAGCAAACTGACTTAACAAAGCAAAAAGTGTAGCCTGTAGTGAACAAGTCAATCAGACCTGGGTGAATTGCTTTTTATTGAGACTTTAACATACTTTATTTTAGGACATTCACAAGGACCAACCATACTATGACATTCCAGACACCCCATATAGAATCACTGTCCCTGATACGTATGAATCCAGAGAGGTAAGTGGTGTCTCTTGATTTGGTGGCAAAAAGTAGTTTAATTGACTTGTCTCAGTCAGCCACTCTGAACAGTCTTGTTTTGAAGGTGCCTTCTAAGGTAAGGCTTGTGTGCTGTAATTTAGCTACCAGACATTTGAAGTTCATTCTGAATTTCCCTATTTCAGAATTGCACCTTACCAAAGCGTAACAGTTCTCTGCCTCCCAGAACACACTTTGTAAATAGCCTTCAATATCCTAATGTCATTAAAAGTCTCTTCAACTGTCTCTTGCTGGTGCCCTTAATGTTGCTTACTATGCCAGTAAGCATAATGCTGTTTGTGAATTATTGCCTGGCTGACTCATGTATCAATGCACTTTTCCTAGAGTATAGTGAAGGACTTCGCTGCACGCTGCGGGATGATTCTTCAAGAAGCAATGAAATGGGCTCCTTCTGTCACAAAGTCCCACCTTCAGGTAACTAACTTGAATTTGTGAAGAAATAATTTATGATCCTCAGCAAAGTACAAAGTTCACATCCCTTGAAATAACAGTATAATTCGACTAAATGCATTTATGCTTATTTTGTATCTTTTTGGCTATTCTGATTCCTATTCCTCGTCCACCCCCCAATAATGGAAGCATCACTAAAATCGGTATCATTTTCATTTTGTTTTTGAAGGTATCTTCAAACAATATCTTTGCTAAGTTATTCAGAGTAATGTTGAGTACTTCAACCATTCTGTTCACCTTTGATTCTATGTTAAGAATGCAGAATGTTGTGGAGGTTTAATTACTCTCTGATTCGGTGTTATGAGAGAGATAAATTCTGACTAACGTGCATAAAAATTCATGCATTTTAAAATTCTCAGCAGGTGATCAGAACACAAGCTCTTTGCTGCTTTGCTATTGGAGAGAGAAGGTTTTCTCAGACTTTTAATTCTCTTTCAAATACAGTAGAACCATGCTAACTTACAAGACTATGGTAAACTACTGAATTTTGTGACTGTTAGCAAGTAAGGACTTTATCCTGCTGCTAATACCTTTTGCTGAGCCCAGCAGAATGTGTTTGCACAAACACGAATCAGAGAATGTGTCACGAAATGTACTTTAATTTATTTACTCAATTACAGCTTAGTTTTAATTATTTATCATTTGTAAGGTACCAGTAAATGTGCTGTTGTATATTCGATAAAATCAAAAAGAAGTCGTGGTAGTATGGGAGCAGAATAACATGTCTGTGAACCCTGTGCTGGGAGGTGGGGGTTAAGCTTTAGTGCAGGTTAGAGTTTCTAGAGTAACCTGCTTTCTGTTACCTCTCTTTCCCCCCTCAGCACTGATGTGGCAGTTTCTGGAGAGGCTCAAGAATAGTTTATAGTACTTCAGATCTACCTGTGACATTTGTATTCCCTCCTGTAAAAGAAGAGTGAACACTAGTTTTTCAGTCTTCATTTCTAGCAGATCAAGACAGTTAGTGCTTCCACCTCACTTCATCTTACATGGAGTCTAAAATACCTCTTTTTGCAGAACATTTGTACTTGGTTTTCAAAATCATGATCTTTGCTTCAAACTTTAGATCCCTATTAGGTTTGCTTTATCCCCTGTACAAAAGAAAGAAAAGTCCCTTTTTATTTTAGGCTTTTAGGATGAGATTTTTCAAAAGGTCTAATGTCTTGGGAACGAAAGTCCTGCTTTCCTAGTGCTGAGGGAGCAATATTTGGAAAGGAAAACAAGGACTAAACCTAACTAAATAGATTGTCAGATGTGTGTATAATAAATCTTTTGGTAATTCAGTATGGGTAATACTTGAAATGAGCTAGCTGCTCTTGAAAATTACAGTGCTCTTCAAAAGAATCTAATTCCTCGTCTCTTAGGAATACCTAAACAAACATCAGAATTGGGTGTCAGGCTTGTCTCAGCACACCGGGCTGGCTATGGCTACAGAAAGCATTCTCCACTTTGCAGGCTACAACAGACAAAACATCACCCTGGGGGTGAGTATCAGGCATCAACAAAGTAATCCTATATGCTGTAAGTCAAACATATCACAACTAACATACCAGGTGTCCTCTCTGGAGCATCCCTTGATTTGAAATGAAGGGAAATGTGTCTTTTAACCATGTTCTTCCTCATTTGAATGGTTGGGAGGTAAGAGATACAACAAGTTAAACTGTAAATCTTGTGTCTTTAAGCACAAAACTTTATATTAAAGTCTTTGATGTACTTTTAGCAAGGGTTTAGTATTACGTATGTCATTTTTAAATGATAGAGTATTTCCATTTATATAACTACTTCTTGTAGTTGTATGTCTGAAAAGGCAAATGATAATGCTTCCCAGAATAACAGCGCAAGGTTGGCCAAGTGCCATTGAATGAATGTTGTTACATTTCCACCCCAAAACATGTCTTTTCACTGCATGTTTTCCATTGATGGCAGTGACTGCCCATGTGCATATACGTATGTGGACTTCGTTACATTACACTACTTCATATGTACTGTTAAGCTGCATTAGATGTTTATACTCTGACGATATACTTTCTCAAATCAATACATGAAATTCTTCCTTTAATGATGATCTGAGTGACTAAGGCCCTGCATATCAACATGAAAATAAATCTCTTTCATTGTTAATCAGAGAGGCTGACGGTCTTTTCCTCATCTCTTGTTTTATTATTTTGAACCTTGGTTTGCTGCTTGGTTATTACACGAGCATGACATTCGAAGCATGTAATAGTTGTCACAAATTTATCTACCTGCCAGTGAACCGAGCAAGCCACTAGGCAGGACTGCAGAAGAGTGTTATTAGCTGAATGCTGGATTTTCAGTGTTCTTGCTGAGCCATGTGGATTTTCTGTTAAGACTCAATATCAGGATGGTGATTTTAAAATAGAAATTAAATGATCCTTGCCTGATTGCATTTAGCTAATCACACTGATTTGTAATCCGTAGGAATTTTGGCCCTTTTGAGAAGGGGAATATAGAGACGTAATTATATTTTTGCTTATTTGTTTTGAAATTTCAATACAAGTACTGTAGTTCTGAAATGTTGGCTGTATCAAGACTTGTTGTCCTGAGTTTAGGGCATAAATGTGCTCCCCCAGGAGATCCCAAACAGAGTAGTGACTCGGAGTCATGTTTCTCAGGAGCCTTTGTGTTATGCAAAGGGGTAGGGGGACGATGAGTGCATGACAGTCTATTGTCAGAGGCAGAATGCTCCCTCCTTTGCACCTAGACAGCTCTGCAAGCTGGCACATGAGGAGGGCTGAGCCATGGTTCTGCATGCTCCTTGCCCCTTTCCCCCTCTTCCGCGCTATTCTTCAGAAGAGGAGTCACAGCCTCATGAATGCTGCTCTTCCCTATACCTAGGGCCCTGCCAAATTCATAGTCCATTTTGGTCTATTTCACGGTCATAGGATTTTAAAAATGGTAAATTTCATGATTTTAGCGATTTAAATATGAAATTTCACGGTGGTGTAATTGTAGGGGTCCTGACCCCAAAAAGGAGTTGTGGGAGATGTCACACGGTTATGGTAGGGGGGTTCTGGTACTGCTACCCTTACTTCTACACTGCTGGTGGTGGTGGCGCTGCCTTCAGAGCAGGGCAGCTGGAGTGTGGCAGCTGCTGCATGCAGAGCTGGGCCCTCAGTCAGCAGCCACCACTCTCTGGCCGTGCAGCTCTGAAGGCAGCAGCTCAGAAGTAAGGGTGGCATGGTATGGTATTGTCACCCTGACTTCTGCACTGCTACTGGTGGGGCGCTGCCTTCAGAGCTGGGCACCCGGCCAACAGCCGCCGCTCTCCAGCCCCCCAGCTCTGAAGGCACCACAGAAGTAGAATGGCATGGTATGAAATCTGAATAGTATGGGGTAAAAGCATACAAAAGACCAGATTTCATGTTCCGTGATGTGTTTTTCATGGCTGTGAATTTGGTAGGGCCCTACCTATACCTGAACTCTTGATCCAGCAAAGCCCTACGTGGCTGCACGTGTTGGGGAAGGAGCTTTGTCACCACTGATTCCTTTATTTGCTCATTAACACCAGCATAACGCAGTATTAGGGAGATCAACCTATATGTTCTTTGATAGTGTTCTGGTAGCCATGGTAATATTTCAGTTGTTAGTGTTCTCAGTTTTTGACACTGAATGGATGATCTGTTTAAAAGTCCAGACAGTTTATATGGATAAAACAATTTTTGAATATTAACAGTTGATAACAATTACAACTGTTGTTTATAGGCAACCCAGCTAACTGAGAGACCAGCCTGTGTGAAGAAAGATTACTCCAACTTTATGTCTTCTCTTAACTTGCGCAATCGCTATGCAGGAGAGGTAATTATAGAATTTTTCCTGAACTCATGGAGTTCCCCAAGTGGTCATGTTGCTTTTCTAACTTGTACTTGCTTTCAAATGGAGGATTAAGTAGAATGCAGCTATAATGGCAAAGAGGCATCATCCTGTATATCTAAACAAGGACTGTAATGAACATTCTCTTTTCTAGTTTTAGGGCCTAATACACACCGTTCATTGAGGAGATCATTTCACTTCTGGTCTTGTAAAGATTATTTGATATTTCAATTGCAAATAAAGCCCTCGTTCCTCTTTGGGTCTACTTGGTAATATTAGCAAAATGTAGCATCAAGGCCTGCATTGGATCTCCATGCTGAGCTGTGAATACACCTAGACTCCAGCATGTACCAGACCGTTGGGGTGGGGGGGGAGTCAGCCATGTAGAGATTTTTCTCATCACCATTGACCAAAGAAATATGTTTTACAGGTGGCTGGAATGATTCATTTCTCAAATGCTACAGGTCGGGCATCTGACCTGAATAAACTGATGATCAAGCAGCTAAATGATGCACTAGAACCAGGCCAGCCTGAACTCTACACCCAGGCCATGTTTATGTTGACTGCAATGCTAATAAGTAGCAAAGGTAATAAACAAATGGAACTTTATTTTCTACTTCTGAGTGCTGATGCTCTTAGCACTAAATTACAATTATAGATGCAATATACACAAACCCAGTGAGTATAAATTGAAGCAGAACAGTGTTCTAGCCTGTAAATTTAATTCAGGGGAAACCTCTTGAAGTCACAGCTAGACGGTATTTGTTTGGAGTTGATTGTCACAAATTGTGCAGACCAATTTCCTGCTGACTTGAAAACTATTTCCTATTTTCTCTGTCAAAGAAATCTGTATGAATGTTTGTTTTCAGACTGTGACCCTCAGCTCCTGCATCACTTGTGCTGGGGCCCCCTGCGAATGTTTACTGAACATGGCATGGAAACAGCAATTGCTTGCTGGGAGTGGTTACTTGCTGCTAAGAATGGAATAGAAGTACCGGTAGGGAGCTTCATTCAATGATTTAGTTTTTTTTTTTTAAGAAAAAAGAGAGGAGTAAAATCTCATTTAAAATAAATCCGTGCAAAATAGGCATGTTAAATACAACTGTTGATTTCTTGAGTCAAGATTTCCCAGTATGCTAATGAGTTGATGTTATCATGTGGATAATCTCACTCTCTGGATGTACTGCTGGAGGTGGATTTATTTACACATCGCCTGCTGTACTTTCAGCCAGTTCATGGATGATTAAGCTAGATGTGCTGGCAATTTTCCCTTATATAGCATTAATTACAGACTCTAGATATGTACCTTCGGGCTCATGTCTTATCTGCACACATAAGTTGCACCAGTTTAACTTAATTAGGTTTTTAAACCAATGTCATTAAACTGTTGCAAACTCCAGCATGAACACTCCTGTTTTGGTTTCAAAGTATCTGATTTCAGTTTACCTTAAATAAATCTTGTTTAAACTGAAATAAGAGTGTCTGTACAACCGTTTTGCACTGATTTAAGAAACTGATACAACTTTTGTACATAGACCAGACCTGAGTTTTCCTTTCTCTTGCTTTGCCATAACACCTCTTTTGAGGAGTGAAAGGAACTTGGCTAGCAATGCCATTTTGTTTCTGGCATTAATACCCTGAATTACAAGATACGTTTTTTAGAGCTATTATTTTCCTGTAACGGGCGAAACAGTTGTACTTCTTGAAATGTGAGTAAATCTAGCAGTAATGGCGTGGTAACTCCTCAGTGTAGTGGCAGCCAGTGAAATGCTGAAACCACTGCATGTCGAAACAGCTACAATGACTGAGAACCAGCACTTTCTCTCAGGTAATTTAGGGAGAAGTTCCCAATATGTGCAGGGAGCTATGCTGCAGTGGAGAAGTAGGCTTAGTCACGGCGATGATTAGCCCCATACCTTTCTAATGAGTTTCAAAGTTTCAGATGTTGTGGGGTGTTCAGAACTAGTGTGCTCCTTGCTAATGCAAAGTCCTGCAAACAAGTAAACGCACTCAGAGCAACAAACACTCATCTTTGTTTTCACAGTTCATGCGAGAAATGGCAGGAGCCTGGCAAATGACAGTGGAGCAGAAATTCGGCCTGTTTTCCGCTGAGCAGAAAGAAGCAGATCCATTAGCTGCTTCAGAAGAGAGTCAGCCACGGCCTTGCCCTCCAGAGGTCACACCACATTACATCTGGATAGATGCAAGTACCCCCCTTTCTGCAGTGTTCCACTTCGGATAATGATGGGATGGGAGGATGCAGGCAACAGGCACCAAGAATGAGATGCTCTGTGCCTTTGGACCAGTAGCACTGTTCATGGTTGCAGTACTTTTGTGCCTAGTGTGGGGCGACATTTTCATGTTTGCAGAGGTGCATAAGAATGGGAGAAATGCAAGGGGGATTCTGGTTTTGTTGAGCTACATTTTTCCTTTGGTTTTCGTTTCCTCAGTTTCTGGTGCAGAGATTTGAAATAGCCAAGTACTGCAGTTCTGACCAGGTTGAGATCTTCTCCAGCCTGTTGCAGCGATCCCTGTCTCTGAATATTGGAGGGGCAAAGAGCAGTTTGAACCGACATGTGGCAGCTATTGGACCCCGTTTCAAGTGAGTGATGTTTATTCTCTTAGAAGGAGCATGGGGTAGGAGGACAAAGAGCTAAATGCCGAGTATAGGACTTGTTCTTTATCTCAAAGGATAAAACTTTCTGAAGTGCCTAGAATGATATAATAGACTATGTCCCATTTTCAAAAGTGACTCAAGCACGTAGGAGGCTAAGTCCATTAAAAGTCAGTGTGACTTAGCTTCTTAAGTCATTCTAGGCACTTCTGAAAGTTTTTTTTTACCCCAAATACCAGGAGTTTTGCATTAGTCTCTGGTGTAATTCATGCATCACCCCAGAGATTTGGCAGAAACATTGTATCCATTTTTCTGGCTTACTAGCTTGGAGATTTTCATGTCCCATTGTTTTCCAGCCGTAGTTTCAGGAACAGGTTGATGGTGAATGATATGCAGTTTGCCCAGAGTGTCTGAATGAGAGAGATCTGGCTCCCTTGAATCTCTTCAGATAATTCATCCTGCGTCAATGCCAGTGAAACATGAAAACGGACCACCACATTCCAATTATGAGAGAATAAAAAGATGACGCAATAAAGCACTGTTTTTGACTAGTGCTGTCTTCGTTCCAACAAAACAAATTGGCATCCTTTACGTAATATGTATGTCACATGCCTTGGCCATGAAGTGCGATACTAGGCAAACATTGCAGGGTAAAAATGTTTCATGATTTTGTTTTCTGCTTTTTTAAAAATAAAGATTTTTCCCCTCTTTTAGTTCAAGTTTGCATTGCTCCGAAGTACTCAACACATAAAGCCAAATTCAGACATTACATATTTTACTATCCCTAGACCTGGTAGAAGCAACTCAACTCTGAAGAGAATTGAGTTGCACCCACATACACCAGATTTCTGTTCAGTCCATGACATTACTTTGTGTCTTGACATAGTTCATCTTTTGCTTAAAGAAATCTGTTCATGCTTGGCTTGGACAGTGCCATAGTTATTAGTATGGTCTGACATCCACTCAATGTACAGCAGCAGTCAAAAAAGCAAACAGAATGTTGGGAATCATTAAGAAAGGGATAAATAATAAGACAGAAAATATCATATTGCCTCTATATAAATCCATGGTACGCCCACATCTTGAATACAGCATGCAGATTTGGTTGCCCCATCTCAGAAAAGATGTATTGGAATTGAAAAAGGTTCAGAAAAGGGCAACAAAAATAATAGGGGTGTGGAATGGCTGCCATATGAGGAGAGATTAATAAGACTGGGACTTTTCAGCTTAGAAAAGAGATGACTAAGGGGTAAGGCCGGCTCCAGCATTTCTGCCGCCCCAAGCAAAAAAAAAAAAAAAAAAAAGTCACAATCTGTGGAGGCAATTGGGGGAGGAAAAAAAAAAAAAGCCGCAATCGGCGGCAGCAGTTCAGCGGCAGGGCCTTCGCTCCTAGAGGGAGTGAGGGACCTGCCGCCCCCGAATTGCCGCAGGTGCCGCCCCTCTCCCTTGGCCGCCCCAAGCACCTGCTTGTTAATGATTGGTATGGAGAAAGTAAATAAGGAAGTGTTTTTTACTCCTCATAACACAAGAACTAGCAGTCACCAAATGAAGTTAATAGGCAGCAGATTTAAAACAAACAAAAGGAAGTATTTTTTTCACACAGCACACAGTCAACCTATGGAACTCCTTGCCAGAGGATATTGTGAAGGCCAAGACTATAACAGGATTTTAAAAAGAACTAGATAAATTCATGGAAGATAGGTCCATGGAGGCTATTAGCCAGAATGGCCAGAGATGGTGTCCCTAGCCTCTGTTTGCCAGAAGCTGGGAATGGGCGACGGGATGGCTCTCTTGATGATTACCTGTTCAGTTCATTCCCTTTGGGGCACCTGGCATTGGCCACTGTCGGAACACAGGGTACTGGGCTAGATGGGCCTTTGGTCTGACCCAGTATGGCCGTTCTTACGTTCTTAGCAATTTAGAGTGCAAGGGTTGTCTTCACATGCTCTGTATATATTGAACTTTAGGTTGCTGACACTCGGGTTGTTTCTGCTGCATGCTGATGTCGTTCCAAATGCAACCATTCGCAATGTCTTGAGAGAGAAGATTTATTCTACTGCCTTTGATTACTTCAGGTACTATTTATTTTCTTTTCACCAATTCCCCAAGAAAAGCCGTTTTCCATGTCACCTGTGCTTCTACGCTGTTCATTATGTATACTCAAGAAGTCAAAAAGGAATTAATAGTTTGATGTGCTTTGTACCTTCTTACTAGGGGAAATACAAATTTCTTTTAATCTATTTGGTTTTGAAGATTACAGACCCTACTGAGATAAATTTTTCAGTGTTTCAAAGGATTTTAGACATGGAATTCCTGTGAAAGCCATTGAGAGTGTGCGGCTGAAATTTATACTCCGATTTGAAAATGTACCCCTACGCAATATGTGGACAAATGTTCCTTTTTAGTATCTGGCATGGGTGCAATCTAAAGTAATATAAGTGACAGCACCATATGACAGTGTTGGGATGGTGAGAAGTATGTCAGTTTTTAATTCTACATTATTCATAGACACCAAGAGGCTGCTTTTTCACCCTTCAGAAGTTGATAGGAAGGCTGCACATCCCAGTGCAATATATTCAAGGTGTAAGGATAAAACACAATGAGACTTAATCTGTGCTCACTCATTGCCCCTGGTCTGAAGAAGAAACATAGTTTTTTTTAGACTCTTGCATTATAATCATTTGCATATCTATTTTTAAGTTATCCCCCAAAGTTCCCCACACAAGGGGAGAAGAGGCTACGTGAGGATATCAGCATATTGATCAAGTTTTGGACTGCCATGTTCTCTGATAAGAAGTATTTAACAGCCAGCCAGTTGGTGCCTCCTGGTGAGTTCCTGATGTGCGGTCTCAAAAACCCTTTTTGTTTCTTTGATTATTTGGTTCTATGTGTAAACATTTTGTTTTATTTTAGATAATCAAGACAACCGGAGTAACCTGGATATTACCGTTGGATCTCGGCAACAGGCCACACAGGGATGGATAAATACTTACCCGTTGTCCAGTGGCATGTCAACCATCTCCAAAAAATCAGGTCTCTTTCTTTAATTGTCACTAGCTACTCATGTAACCATAGAGTACACTTCCATTCAATGTCATTTAAGGCCAATATTTGCATTAACATTTTGGCTCAGGTTTTACTGATGTTACACTTGAGTCAAGTGACTTGACTGTTGTTGCAAAAAGCTGAGGAAAGGTGTGCCTCACTGGGAGCA
Organism: Trachemys scripta elegans; assembly: GCF_013100865.1. Taxonomy (NCBI): domain Eukaryota; kingdom Metazoa; phylum Chordata; order Testudines; family Emydidae; genus Trachemys; species Trachemys scripta. The sequence goes on along the minus strand of NC_048312.1, from coordinate 18,447,617 downwards.
AAGAGCAAGGTTTTGAAACTAGCAATTTTTTTTCTCCATATCATTTTGTTGTATAATGCAGATAATGTAAGACCAGAGGCTACGGTAGCTTAAATTCCTGAGAGGAAATTGCTTATTGTTCATCAGTGTGCCAGAGCTCTTGGACAGCAAAGTGGACGTGAGCTTGTCAGGTGCCTGAATGTACATTTGTACAGTTGCAAGCTGCAGGTTATTGTTTTTATAAGTTATTAAAGTGGACGTAATGCTGGTGAAGGTGCCAGATTGATAGCCCTGTAGATTTAAGTACTTGGCATCTTCATAGAACAAGAACACTACATGCAGCTGCAGTGCAGGCTTCCTCCCATCACCCTGCCAGTGTACTCAGTCCCATCTTAGGAGCATTCCATGCCATTTCAGTCCTCCTCCTGTCTGCTGAGACGGCCGGTAAGGGACAATTTGAAAGCTGCATTCAGTGTATTTGTAGAAAAGCGACTGAATGCATTTTCTCCCTCTTTTCTCAAGGGATGTCTAAGAAGACTAACAGAGGTACCCAGCTACACAAATACTACATGAAACGGAGGACACTGCTGCTCTCGTTGCTGGTAGGTCATCCTTTGTTTCACAAGAGCATGGGTGTGAAATGGATTTCTAACATTTTGTAGTTGTTGTAGCACAAATAGACTAAACTAGCATTTGAGAAAAACCTGGAATGTTTTATCTACATCCAGAAAGCAATTTGTTTTTGTGTTGTCCTCAGGCTACTGAGATTGAGCGTTTGATCACCTGGTACAACCCACTCTCCTCCCCTGAACTGGAGTTGGATCAAACTGCAGAGAACACAGTGGCAAACTGGAGATCTAAGTACATCACTCTAACTGAGAAACAGTGGAAGGATAATGTGAATTTGGCTTGGAGCATTTCCCCTCATCTTGCTGTGCAGCTGCCTACCAGGTGAGATGCAACTCAAAAAAACAAAAAACAAAAACAACAACAAAAACAAAACAAAAAAAAAAAAAAAATATAATTCCCTCTGCTGCATAGGAAATACTCAAGGCAAGCATTCACATTTACCACCTCCTTACCCCTCTTGCATCCCTGCACTGCTGGCTGAGACCATTAGACAATAAGAGTTAGTCTACTGAAGATCCTAGCCCATTTCAATAAATTGGAGCCTGAGTTCAATTCTTTTACCATAAAGCCCAGATGTGATGTTTGAAGACCATTCCAACTAAACCAACTTCACACTGTTTCATCAGCCAGTGGGTACAGAGTTAAAACTGAATTAGAAACCTCTTTGAAAAGAGTGTTCTAGCCTTAAATTGATTTGAGCCTTAAAACAAGTAAGACAACAGAAGTAGCTTGCTTAGCCCCTGAAGGGAAAGGAAGTACTTTGCCTCTTGCAACACAAGCAGAGTTGTGGAGACAGGCTTCCGTAGGGTTCCACAGAGAATTCTTCAGCCAGGAAGTTTGTGACTGGCTGAGCCAACTAGTGGTGTGAAGAGAAACACTAGCAAAATGAGGTTAGATATTTCTGACCAACTTGTAAGTTTTTGCCAGCATGTTTGTCCCTTATTGTACATGGATTTCATGTGGGGTATTTCTGTTGTTAAAGTATGTGTGTTCCTGGGTCTAACTGTTCTCTTCACAAAAGTAGAAGTGAGAATTGAAGCTCACCTTGACCTACTAACACATATACATTCCTGGTTACACTCAGATTTAAAAACACTGAAGCTATTGGAACCGAAGTGACCCGCCTGGTTCGGTTGGACCCAGGAGCTGTTAGTGATGTACCTGAAGCAATAAAGGTAATTAATTTTAACAGTAATTTATATTATAACAGTGCCCAAATTCTGCTAAGAGCTGCACAGACATACAGAACTCCCACAGTCCTTACTCTGAAAAACTCACATTGTAATTGTAAATGTGACTCGGTAAGTGAGAGCTGCAGCCATAGATAGGGAAATAGGATGTGCAGATGAGGATTACACAAACAAAGTTATGTGGTTGCTGAGTTGTGCTCACATCTTGTTACAAAGTATGTTCCCCGAAGTATATGAAACTTCCCACAATACACTAAAACTCATTCATAAGTAATATAGCCAGTGGACCAGCTATGGGGGAGGGGAGATGATTTGATTAAACAGCTGTATCCCTGTTTTGGTTGACCTGAACTCCAGTTCAATATGTGTAAATTACTGCACCTGGTGATTTTCAACCTGAGATCAGTTAGTGGTTAAATGGTGCTATGTTTGTGCCTGAAAATTAAATGCCTTTTACTATTTAATACAGCACCTAAAGATGCAGCACATTTAATTTGCAAAAATCGATTCATGCGTCACTTTTTTCTCTATTGTAGCAGCATAGGTTATGGTTTTATAATTAGACATTGTGAGACAAATTTATCCCTGGTGTGTGTTGCACCAGAAATTATTTTGGGCCTGTAAATTCAGACTGTTCCGTGTTCTGCTTACAGTACCTGGTTACATGGCACACAATTGATGCAGATGCCCCTGAGCTCAGCCATGTTCTATGCTGGGCACCAACAGATCCACCTACTGGCCTTTCATATTTTTCAAGCATGTACCCACCTCATCCTCTAACAGCTCAGTATGGAGTTAAAGTCCTGCGGTCCTTCCCTCCGGTAAGAGACTATGTTCCAGGAGAGATCGAGAGAGAACCTACTCATGCTCAATTAGGACTTTGGGTTTTTGTGCCCACGTGTCTTAATTTCATTTGTGTTAAGAAATTAACAAATTTCTTTTAATTGATTCATTATATTGGGAAGATAAAGTAGATGAAGCTGCATTTGGAAATCAACATTGATTGTCCTATATAATCTTGGTTCAGTTGTTTTGCAGTGTGTTTGCTGTCAGTCATTGTTCTGTGCTGTAGTACTTGGTCTATTTCTTTAAAGACCGCGTGTGTCTCAAACTGCTTCTATGAGTAAAACTGCTTTCCTTCAGTGAAAGGTGTTCTTTCTGGAACTGTGTAAAGCTGGGGGTTTTGAATACTTGTCAGAATAGTTACAAGGGTCTGTAAAATACTAAGTGTTCATCAGCCCTGTTAATAGCGTTTCTGCCGGGGCAGTGTGGGCAGAGGGAAATGGGCATGCACTTTCAGTTGAATGAAGAATGAAATTCCTGATGCCCATGCCTTTTTAAAAAAAACATTTTTCCTTGATACTAGCAAAAAACTAACTGATTTCTGTTTTTTTTTTTTCTTTTTTTAGGATGCCATTTTATTCTACATTCCACAGATTGTGCAAGCCCTTCGCTACGATAAGGTGAGAGCGTATAAATACTGCATGATGCAGACATTTTGTTCAGAGCGTTTTCAAAAGACGTTTTATTAGCTCTGAATTAAGAGAAGCAGAATAGCCACAATTTAGGATTCGAATGATGCTGCTTCATATCCAGTATTTATAAGAAAAGTGATGGTCTTTAGAGACAGGTGTGTTTTTTAGAGGCACTTGTTTACTCTGCATAGCCCATGTATATTAAACTTATAAGTAGTCTTCAATAGATGTGAGGTTCTTTGTATCGCTAACCCATCATAGAATTGGAGAAGTCTGCATGAACAAACTTTCTGTACCCCGGCATGTAGTTGGCAATAGCTGTTACTAACAACAGAGAGGAGCTAGAGTGCAAAGTGATACGTACACAGATGTACTACATAGATACCAGGTCATATCCTGTTCATGTTGAAGCCTTGGGCAAAACTGGCTCCATGGTAGACCCAGGAATTGGCTCCCAGATATGCAAGCATTCCCATCCACCCACAGACTATTTATATTTTGGTCCGGGCAATGTCCTTAAACCAGTAGTATAGGTGACCATGTGTAGTTTTTCTCCAAGTTTAGTGCCAGTGGGTCCAGATGTCCTACTGTCGTTGATTGTGCTGTGCATTGCATTAATGCATCATATCAGGAAATCTTGCCCCCTGGAGTCATAAGACTCAAGCCACAGAAGGCACTTTAGAAAGGACTGAGTTGTCCTGAACATGTTAACCCCTTTCTTGAACGAAGGAAGGGAAACAGGCACAGAGATTGAAGTGATTCTTCCAAAAAAACAACAAAAAAAAACAACAGGTCAGTGACAGAGCCGAGAGTAGAATCTAGGCCTCCTGACTCCTAGTGCAGTGCCTTGTCCACCAGATCATGGTGCCACCTTCATGTTCCTAGAAAAGCACTCAGACATTGCCATTGTCTTCTCTTTCCAGTCTTTAAATAGATTCAGATGTGAAGGTTAGATGGTGCTGATGGGATTAAGTTGGGGCACTGGTCTCTGAGTGACTGTGAATTTGTACTGTCGCAGATGGGCTATGTTCGGGAATACATCCTGTGGGCGGCTGCCAAATCCCAGCTTTTGGCCCACCAGTTTATCTGGAACATGAAAACCAATATCTTCCTGGATGAAGAGGGACACCAGAAAGATCGTGAGTACTGCATGCTTGGGCCTAATCTCTCCTATTCCTTATTTCATGGATTGAATCCCCCCATCTTTTTTTCCTTCGGAGTTATGAATCTTCTGTTTGTGCAGATAAGACCCATTTTGTTGAGGGTTTTTTTTCTTGTGGAATTCAATGAAGTAGGTGCATGCATGCTTGTGTTCGTGATTCAAAGGAAAATCTCCCTTTTTCCCTCTTATTAGTTATCTTTCTGGGTAGGTGTCCAAGATTTTACTCAGGCTTGCTTCTTTTGGTTACATATGCAGCTGACATCGGGGAACTGCTGGAGCAGCTAGTAGAAGAGATAACCAGTTCATTATCTGGGCCGGCCAAGGAGTTCTACCAACGGGAATTTGATTTCTTTAATAAAATCACCAATGTTTCAGCCATCATCAAGTAAGTGTGGGAGTTCGGGAGATTGAGCTGTTGTATAGCTCCCTATTCTGCAAATAACTGTTGTCCTGAATAGGAAGCTTTGCTTTGGATGGGATCTGAGACCATGAATTCCCAGAAAGATTAAAAAAAACAAAAAAAACTGGTGTATCAAAAGTTAAATAAATTTTCCCAGCAGCTTATGGATCTGTGCTAGTAAGATACAAAAGCTTGTTTTGCTTTATATTTCTATCGATTAGTATCTGGTCAGACCTGGGTAAACTATAAGTAAGCAATGACTATTTTAGTAGCCCCACCATCTGAAATACGCATTGCAGTTTGGGCCATAAAGAAATGGTCATAGATTGAACTTTGGTTTTAAATTAATCTGATTTATCTTTGTTTTGCAAGCAAGCATTGGGAGTTCAGTGTTGGTGGAATGACATTGAGTAGGAAAGTGCAGCTCGGCAGGAATGAAAATTGTAAAACAACCGATGCTTTTGTGCCAGTAGAACAAATCCCACAGGCCTAGTTAGTGTCACCTGCCTCATTAAAATGGGCATTTGGATAGGTTAGAGGCATTCTCCTGGAAAGTTAGCAAAGCTTGCTTCACGCAGGAAAAGCAGCACTGAAGTATGTAGGTATGTCAGGGTTTTCCATTATTTTCTGCAAATTACAACTTGCTGGAAACGTTTTGTTTTGGATTTAAAGAACCACAGATGTGCTCCAGCAAAGGATACACGTTATATTTTACTAAAATCTCCATGAAAATGTCTCTCTTCACAAAGGCATTTCTGTGTGTACTGTAAATAGAAGATTTATCCTGCATATGTAGCAGTGTTCTGTCTTATTCATGAAGTGCTGTTATAATTCGTTGTTTCTGGAGCAGCAGACCAGCTTTAATGGAGATAGATTGTGATGTCTCACACTGGATTTTGTTATCACTTAATGAACATGAAGCTTCTGTACAACAGTAATAATAGAAAGGAAGGGCAGTGAAAGTACATCAAGTAACTTTTTTTAAAGTTTGCCAGAGGATGGCAGTGGCTTAGCACACAAGCTCATAACCTAAGCATGTGCTTTTGTTAAACTCTTTAAAACATTCTCTGACATAGAAAGGAGCTGAAAGTATTGCAGCATATCTTCCCTATAAAACAAATTTGGTTTTACTTTTTAAAATGAAATTTTGCTACTTGTTAATTAACATTAACATTTTGTTAATCCGGGAAGATCAGGCCAAGTGGTACAGCTGTCACAGGAGTCACCAGACCTTAGGAGACTTTTTTTATGTATGTTGAAAGGTTGGATACATTAGGATGGACTTAAAGGGGCCATTTCTGTCTTAGCTCTTGAAAGCATTGGTGCCTGAGTGAATGTCCCACTCATTTTTATTTATTTAAGGTTATGAATAAATAGCTTAATAGCACTGGCTTTAACCACGTAGGCATTTTGCAGGCATTTCCGTCTTCTACTCCATTCCAGGCACCTCTTAAGCAAAGAGTTCAGATAATGTGATGGATCGTGTGGGGGGTTTGTAAAGGGCACAAATGTGAATGAAGATGTGACCTAGCATGATTGAATGTCCTAAGTGCTATACTCTGGTCTCCAGAAATGAAAAGCTGGTGCAGTAACCCACTGTACCACCTAGCTGTATACCATAAAGAACGCCTTTCAGGTACTTGACTTCTACATCCTTGGAAGTGTACAATTGCATGCCTAATGCCCACAGACATTTGCCATGACTGCATGTGCAAATTGGGAAATGTACATGTTAATTTATAATTATGTTTCCAGTTATCCAATTTTCACCTGCAGGGGTGGTAAGTGCATGAACAAATTAGGAATGTAATTGCACAGACATTTTGCCTGTCTGTCACTTTGAAAGTGGTCTAACCTAAACCAGAAAAAGGTGCTCTTATTCTGGAATAAATGCCCATAAGAGGAGTTATAGTGGTTGAACTATCAGAGGTATAATTATACTGGTAAATTTCCCTGTATAGACAAGCCTGAACTTGTTTACTTCAGGCCTTTGATGCTATTTTGCTGTTTACATGGCTTACGACCTGTCAACACACAGGTTTTGTATCACTTTAATTATCTTGGTTTAGACACCAATATAGATAAAGCGCTGCAATCCCCTAGTGCAGATGCAGTTATTCTGGTAAGAAGGTGCTTATGCTGGGTATCTTATTCTAGTACGTTTATAGAGTAAGCTATGCCAATAAAACACCTTTTTCTCCTTCAAGTGGTTGCGCACATATGCCTTCCACTGCAGGTGTATCTACGCCCAGTGCACTTGAGTCAGAGACTTTTGCCAGCAGGTCACAGCCATGATCATCCTTGGCTGAACAGAACTCTGGAGCTTATAAATTAATTGTTTAATCAACCAGAGTTGCTGTTAAGTGCTGCAAAGCACTTGCTTCCCTTTGTGCTGAATGGGAGCCTGGATTGAGAATTCAAGGATCTTGGTTTAGAGCAGTGGTTCTCAAACTTTTGTATTGATGACCCCTTTCACATAGCAAGACTCTTGAGTGCGACCCCCCCCCCCCCGCCCATAAATTAAAAACATTTTTTAATATATTTAATATTATTATAAATGCTGGAGGCAAAGCAGGGTTTGGGGTCGAGGCTGACAGCTCGTGACCCCCCATGTAATAACCTCATGACCTCCTGAGGGGTCCCGACCCCCAGTTTGAGAACCCCTGGTTTAGTGTGTAGGTATAATTTGTCATACAGGCAAATTTCCTATTTTGTCTGGGCAGCTTCACGTTACTCATGTTACGTTGTTCTATAGAGCTTTTCTATGACTGCCAGGGAAAGGCCATTTATAATTGCACACAGTTTGGTACTGTATAAACTACAAGCACTGAGAAGGGCTGCAGGCCTTTGAGAGGGCTTTGAATCCAAGGATTTCCTGGCCAGTTCTGAAAAGGACTTGGAGCCTGCGCATATGAGAAACTGTTCCTCCTGCGATCATGTATTGTGAGCATGTAGCTCAGCCCTTTAAGGATCTGTTTTATATCTTATGCTTGGAAAACATGCAGTGCATTTGCCACCAGATCGCTAGGGTGCTAGCTTCACCCGCCCACACACACTTGGAAAATAAAATTATACTCCAGGTGGCCTTTCAACTGAGGAGAGAAGGGAAATAGACTACTAAGGCTTGTTGCCAGCTACCATACAGTATGTGACTACCTTTCCTATCCAGTGTTCTGCACAGAGGTAAGAAAAGAGTTTTTAAAAATGAAAAGGCTTTAATCAGTATTAGTATAAGAAAAGGTTCAGAGTCGATACTGAATTAGTGGGTATAAAGCTGCAGCAGTGCAGTAAGAGATTGTTTCACATTTAAACAAACAAAACAAATGTTTCTTCCTAGAATAACAACAGACTTCAGTAAGTAAAATAAATTGTCTTTCTTCCCAGGCCATTCCCTAAAGGAGATGAAAGAAAGAAAGCTTGTTTGAGTGCTCTGTCTGAGGTGAAAGTGCAGCCTGGTAAGAAGTGGTCTAATCATATTGTATGTTCCTTTCGCATTTAGCATGAATACTGTACTTTGTAGGAGTGATTCATGGGAATTTCATAACAGTTGGTCTCTTCTCTGCCTCTTTTAATATTTTTGCTGCCTGGGGCTAAGAAGTGACTTGTTCTATTGTTCCTTGTCAAGCTAAGCATGAACATGGTAGCACAAATATTTGTATAGTACCAACAGTGTGAATGGCATGTCACAATCCAAATATGAAGATCCCTGCCCCAAAGAGCATGAAGGACAGACATGAAGGGAGCAGTGCAATTGAAGAGCGAGGTTTTGCTTTGTGTCATATATTGTTAGTAGATGATGGGCGGGCAGGCTACGCACATGAAGAAATAAGTTTTCAGGGATGAGAAACATCCATCTAACTGCCCTTCCCTCTCCCTGCCCTCTATCCCTTCTATACATATCCCATACTTTGAAAGTCTCTACTGCTCCAAGACAATTTTTTTCCCTCTGAATCTCACCTTTAAAATGTTTAGAAGGAAACCTTTCTAGGCCTTGCCCTAACCCATCCTTATTTCTGTACCATGTGTCCATTACAAGGGGCCCTCACCATATCAGTACTTATGAGGGATTTTTGAGGGATAAGTTTTATCTGTCAATTAATGACCAATCTAAAAGCTATCCTGTGTCCTTTATAGGCTGTAGCCTGCAGTCTGTAGACTATCCTATGATGGTAGACAGTAACGTATCCATTTCTAACTTCAATATAAATTTTAAAATTACATGAATCAATGTATTATCAAACTTCTAGAACTTTACTCTGTCACAGTAGCTGGTGAATTCACTTCATGTCTATCAAGTTCTCTTCTCCCCTTTTGTAGGCTGTTACTTGCCCAGCAATCCTGAAGCGATTGTTTTGGATATTGACTACAAGTCCGGAACTCCTATGCAGAGGTAATTTGCAGTGTTGTTGTAGCCTTGTTGGTCCCAAGATATGAAAGAGACAAGGTACGTGAGGGAATATCTTTTATTGGACCAACTTTTTTGCTAGTGGGGGTACAAGCTTTCAAGCTACACAGAGATCTTCTTCTGGTCTGGGAAAGGAAGCAGTGTGTCAGAGGAGTAGCTCTTGCTTGTACCTACCACCAACAGAAGTTGTCCAATAAAAGATACTACCTCACCTACCTTGTCTCTTTCCTGTGCAGAGGCAACATCATGTTGTTTTGTCCCTCAGATAATCTTAGTTACAATATTTAGGTCTTTTCTAGGACATTTTGTTGGTTGGATACATGAAACTCAACTTCCTTATGTGTGTGTTTGTACTTTCAGTGCTGCAAAAGCACCATACTTGGCCAAGTTCAAGGTTAAATGGTGTGGAGTCAGTGAACTTGAAAAAGAAGGTCAGTAATATAGTTCTTAACCATTTGTACTACTAGTTAACAGGCAGTGACTCATTGGAATTTCATGCTTTTGGTGGATGGTATCATTCCAGTAAAATTGGGTTCAAATTTTAACATAAGGCACGATAATTCAACTGAATTCTGTAAATTGTGAGGGGAAAATAAGCTTGTTGCTTGAGTTTCAAGAGGCAAACCAGATCTTGTGAAAACAGGGCAGATATTTGTGTACTAAAGAAATTTTGCCAATACCTTTAAGTCCAGCATGTAAATTAAGTGTCTTTGGGTAGTTTAGAAAACAAGGAAACTCAGGTTAATGCGGCTGTGCAATCCTTTTTTAAATCCGAAATTTCAGAAGGATTTTTAGCTCCTGGGCTTGACTTGTACATGCACTTTTCAGGGGGACCATGAGGGCTATTTTGGAATATAATTTGTATGTATAAATTCCACCTGTACTGCAGGAAACATAACGTCTTCAGGAATTCAGTGTTACTCAGTACAATTCACCCTGCAATGCAGAAAATCTCCTGTAGACAAGAAGTGGGCTGTAGTCCACGAAAGCTTATGCGCTAATAAATTTGTTAGTCTCTAATGTGCCACAAGTACTCCTGTTCTTTTTCCAGTACTGTAATTTATTGTGATTCAAGGCTGCTAATTAAGCTCCATGTTCAGGTTTTGCTTCGTGCTCTATTTGCAGGTCTGCGTTGTCGCTCTGACTCCATAGACGAAAGTGGAGAAGAAGGGGTTGACAGTAAGAAAATCTGTTGGCAGGCAGCTATCTTTAAAGTGGGCGATGACTGCAGACAGGTAAAAAGCTTCTATAGTAATCGAAAATTGATTGACAGCAGTTGTGTTTTAAAAGGGAGTAAGAATCACACTTGAGTACACTTCTCCGTGCGGCTCTTAGAGTCAATGTTTAGCTTATTACAGAGACAGAGTGAAGAGGGAGAACTATATTACCCCATCCTGGAAAAATGGTGGAAAGAAAATCTCATATGTTCAAGACACAGCTTTACCCAGTGCCAAAAATGCCTGTTTAAGCCTCACACTCCAAACAGCAAACTTTATTTAAAAGTGTAGATAATGGTAGTGCAGCGGTGGCTTCCAAAGTGATGTGTGCTATGTATTCAAACCTGTTTCTTTTTAACTGAGAGGGGGAATATTGGCTACTATGTTGGAGTTACTCCTACTCCTGTTCTCAAGGAATGCCAGGGATTTTAATATCCATCCGAGGCAAGCAGATAAGTCTTCAGTGTTAACACCTTATCTGAATGACATCTGTGTACATTGACTTCCTGCTCACCCAAACTGCATTTTCCTCCCTTGCTTTTTTCCTCTACAGATACAGTGAGTGCAGCACTAAGTACACATCTGCTAACTTTCTGTGGAGTGTTTGTTTGCTCTGTTGTTCTTCAGACCACTTTCATAACCAGTTGGATCTTGTTGCATGATCTCTCTAATGTTTATGCCTCCTTTTGTTTGTAAACAGGACATGTTAGCTTTACAAATCATTGATCTCTTCAAGAATATATTTCAGCTGGTAGGCCTGGACCTGTTTGTGTTCCCCTATAGAGTGGTGGCCACAGCCCCAGGGGTAAGTGGACGATTAACTATTCTGAACAAAATTAAGCACTGTTAAAAGGGGCATCTGTCTTTCAGCCCATATTCCTCTAGAGCAGGGAATTTTTATCCACAGATCACCTTCCCCTAAGCTTCTGACTGGGCTCTTGGTGCTTGAGACACTCCTACCCCCCCTCCCTTGAGAATATGTTGTGCGAGCAGCAGAAAGCACCAGAGAGAAGTACCTCTGGGAAGCAATCATGAATCTCCTCGTCAGTTGGTTATAGGAAAGGTGGAAAGTTCGGGACATTCTTTTTTATGAATAAATGGGAAATGTATATTCAGTGTTCTATAAATTTTTACCCATGTGTCCCATGGGATCTGTATAGCTGCCATCAGCCATGAGAAATGTATGTTGGGAACGTGCTTTGCAGTCTTGTTTGTCTTCCCCTTCAGTGTGGTGTTATTGAATGCATTCCTGACTGCACCTCCCGTGACCAGCTGGGCCGGCAGACAGACTTCGGAATGTATGATTACTTTACAAGGCAATATGGAGACGAGTCAAGCCTCGCTTTCCAAAAGGTAACATACCAACTGGCCAGACATAGCAAAATATTGACTCGAGAAGCATTCTGGCTATAAGAAATACCATGACACTATATTGTATAATTATTACCATAATACTGTACATGGTGTCAGATGCAGATAATCCACTTCTCAACTGTGAGCAGGCTATGCACAGAAGCTGTTGCAGAACTGGAGAATGTGATTCATTTAAAATAGTGTAACCATAAATGGAAGAAATTCTTTATCGGATTATATCTGCTCTTGGGATGGTGTAGCACATTAGCTCTCCTCTTCTGAATTTGTTCTAATTTCTCATTTATGCAGGCTCGATATAATTTCATCCGCAGTATGGCTGCCTATAGCCTCCTGTTGTTTCTGCTCCAGATTAAAGACAGACACAATGGCAACATCATGCTGGACAAAAAGGGGCACATCATTCATATTGGTCAGTTGTGTCCCCTTGGCCCTCTGTATGTCTCTGCCTTTTCATTCTGCTGCAAGATATTGTTTAAAAAAAGAATTCTCCTCCTTTGAAGTCATTCTCTGTTCAGTGATTTCATGATTATCAAAAGGATGGGAAGATTTCCTGATTTCTGAAAGAAGTGTGCATTTCTGTACCATATGTGTGATTGTCTGCTGCTTTGTAATGCAGACTTGCAAATTTCTACCAGCCTTAAGCAAGTACTTGTTTGGTTTTTAAATTTTAGATATGCTAGTGAAGTATCATTTGATTTCTTTCATCACTGTATGGGTGATTTTTAGATTTTGTGCTTTAGCTGGTAAGTTTACATAACCAAGGCTGTGTAACCTCTGCACAGAATTTGCGTTTATGGAACTCCGCTAATGTGTCAATGAGAAATTTACTTATGTACTGAGTTGTGAAACACCTCACATTAAGTTTTATCTTTACTTTTGTATTCATGCACTCCAAGTTCATCTGCAAACACACTTCAGAGGAGGGCAATAGGAGTGCGTACAACATGTAGTCATAATGTGAGGTCTTGGGCCCACCTCTGTTATCCCTTTCAGCTGTTACCCCCACTTTTAGGAGAGCCAGATTGGAACAGCTCCATGACTGGTATCCTCATGGGCAGAGAAACCATGGATTTTTATGCCATACTTTGGGGACAGTACCAGGAAGGATAAAGAGTATTTCTGGGAGAGGTGGGATACTGAGGGGAATTTTGCACTAATTAGATATTCTGGGAGATCTTGAAGGTAGCCCTTAGAGGTGTGCATTACATATTCTAGTCTGGAGTTGACACAGGGATGGAAGTGATTTGAGGTCTGCATGGGAGAGGAATGGTCACAGTCTCTGGTCAAATATGGCTAATGAAAGGGACACTAACTGTCACCACGAGCTAGGCTGTTGTCACATAAGGCTTGAAACCACAGAGAAATTCCAGCCTGACTGTCCAGAAGACTGATGGCCCTTCTTTAGGGGGTGAGCCAAGATAGGCTGACTCTGTTTACGCTCAAGTCTCCACATGGATTCCTGGTTCTCTTTGGATGTAATTAAGCATTTAGTTTCTACAGCGATCAGTGCCCTGTTAACCTATATAATACATTCACTGGTTTATTATGTGTGTTTGTGTGTGTGCAGATTTTGGTTTCATGTTTGAAAGTTCACCTGGTGGAAATCTGGGCTGGGAACCAGACATCAAGCTGACAGATGAGATGGTGATGATAATGGGAGGAAAAATGGAGGCCACCCCTTTCAAGTGGTTCATGGAGATGTGTGTCAGGGGGTACCTAGCAGTCAGGTGAGAAGGCTTTGCATCTCTCCTCATTTGCTCACAGCCAGAAGCGCTTCCACATCTAATTCAGTGGATAAGCAGCAAAGAGCTTTCTTTACTGCTTAGTGCATTTGAATCTCATGCTTATCTGAAAGCCAGGTCCTGTGCAGATGGAATCATCGCTCCCCAAAACAGTGATAATCTTCCCTTAGACATGACTCCAGAATCTAGACCTTGCTTTGAACTATGAAGAACTGTGAAAACTCTGCCCTTGCCGTAAGGAATCAGCTTGTATTCAGCAGATAATGGATATGATCTAAAATCTGGGAAGGGAAGAGTACTCTGTCATGGGCCTGAGTCTATCCCAACATGCATTCCTCTTCTCTAACAATGCCAGAGTGTGTGGCAAGGTGGCTTCTTACAAAGTTTGCATTGACTTCTCATTCTGATTGAGCTTCCTGGTTTCTTGTTCATTTCATACTTGTACGTCACATGGGGGAATTCCTGCCATGCTGATCTTTCAGTGTAGCCCTTTCCTTGCTTCGCGGTACTTAGTGTGTATGGTGTTAATAATCTGGGGTATGGAGAAATCTTTTGAATTCCTTTGAAACCTCTGCCATCAGCACTAATAGGACAACCACATTTAACTCCAGCTGATGTGATGTTTATCAGGTGGGCCATAGAAGGTGGGGCCAGAACTTCCATTGTAAAAAGCACATAACATTTTGGTGAGTCCAGTTGTCCAACTTGCAGCCAGCTAGTCCCAATGAAGATTTCTTAAATCTTTACTTTGGTGTTAGCACCAGTCCAGCACCATCTAACTTGAGCAAGGGAGGCAGTATTGCCTACTGAATAGGGCATGGGGCACTGGCGGTTAAGAGAACTAGATTCTGTTCCCCCTTCTGCCACTATCTCAGGGCTTGTCTGTACTTACAGCTAAATCGGCACTGCTGCGATTGATGCAGCAGTGTCGATTTAATGGGTCTGGTGAAGACAAGCTACATCAATGGCAGAGCACTATCCCATCGATGTCTGTACTCGCCTTCCACTTCTTGGGGAGGTGAAGTCGGCGGGAGAGTGTCTCCTAAGTTACGTTGACTTCAGTTATGTAACGTAGGTAACTGAAGTAGCATAACTTAGGTTGACGTACAGCTTTAGTGTAGACCAGCCCTCATTGCGAATCTTTTGGGTAAATCATTAAAAGTATATTTTCAGACAGATTGAGGGCCGCCCTTATGAAAATTTACCCTTTAATCTCTCTCTGTCAGATTTTTTCTGTCTAAAATGTGGCTGATATTTCCCACCTTTTATAGAACGCGTTTGAGATGCTTCTGTGGGAAGCCCTCTGTGGATATGTCTTCGATGTTGAGTTTACTCAGGGGATTGGCACCTGGTTAGCCTACCCCAGGTCTGAGCTGCACTGCAAAGCCCTTGCCAAGTTACTGTGTCCTCACGGGCACTGCACTCTCTCGTGTGTTGCTAGGATTTCTGACGGCATATCCTGTTGTTTTCTGTGCTGCACTAAGTGGAGCCAATTCTTATTCATTGAATTGTGAGAACTTGTCTACCTTCTAGGCACATTAGAGGAATTGGGGGAAGCAACTGGAGGATCATCAGCACTTGAGTGATTTAACCTGTGTCCTAATTGAAAAGTGGGAAGATTACCTGCCAAAGTGAAAGCCAACCCGAGCATTAGTCTGTAGTCCCAGGGGAGCCAGCTAGCCTGGTTTGAAAGCACAACCCCACTTGGGTGAGAGTGTTTCATGTGTGGACAGGAGAAGGGTTAGGGGCAACACCCAAGTAAAATAGCCCAAGTTAACTGTGCAGTGAAGATGTACTCTATAAGTGCTAACTATTATTGATGCTAACTTAAAAAAATCTAAACTTCCTCAGGTAGCCCAACCTGTGTCCGTCTGGGAGCAATCGTCATATCAGCAGAGTTCAATGTGTTAATTTTGGCAGGCCTGGGAAGGGTCTTAAATTGAGGCAAAAATATCATCTGAATGTTGGGAGTATTCACATAGTGGATGGTGGGTAGGGTTGCCAACCCTCCAGGATTGTCCTGGAGTCTCCAGGAATTAAAGATTAATCTTTAATTAAAGATTGTCATATGATGAAACCTCCAGGAATACGTCCAACCAAAATTGGCAAACCTAATGGTGGGGGATAAGTAATGGAGGGCTACATAGAGGCATTAGGAAATAGTACCATGCTAATGGATTTCCCATGCTATTGGCTTAAGAGCAGTGTGCTGTTGGATCCAGCTGATTACATTTTTACTATTGCCGAAAGAATGTTACTTTACCCAAATACTGTTTAGTACCATTCTCCCCGAGGTTGTTATCCATCTCACACCATTCTGCTTATCTGGCTGCCAAACACAGGGGAACGAAATTGCCTTTGTCGCAGTAATTTAATTAGGGTGACAGACTGTGAACGGCAGTACAGCTCCATCAGCAAACATAAAAGGATTAAACTGTGTAGATTTAATTACAGTAAAAGGTGTGATCCAGTTCCCAGCTGAATTCCTCAGCTTATGCTCTGTACCCAGCAAAGGCAGGAAAAGTTTGAGAACTCTAATTGTTTTTTGCCATCTCTCTCTCTCTCTAGACCCTACATGGATGCTGTGGTCTCTCTGGTTACCTTGATGTTGGATACAGGACTCCCCTGTTTCCGAGGGCAGACAATCAAGTTGTTGAAGTAAGTCATGCAGATATCCGTTAACCCTTTCATTATTTTTTCACCATAGGAGCATTGCCTCTACTGTTTGTCTTAACATAGCAGCAGGTGTAGTTTTACCCTAGCCAAGTATGGCCTAATAAATGTTTTGAAGGAGAACTTGATTGTTTTATAGCATCTCTCATGCAATAGGGATTTCAAAGCACTGTGCACAAACTGAGTTAAATTCAACTAGTGCTGTGATTGTGCAGGTAAATAGAGTCGTTTTTAACTGCTCAGCATAGGCGCCGACTCCGTGGGTACTCCGGGGCTGGAGCACCCATGGGGAAAAAAAATAGTGAGAGCTCAGCACCCATTGGTGGCCCTGCTGATCAGCACCTCCCCCACCCCCACCGCAGTTCTTCCTGCCCGCTGGCGGACCCCAGCGATCAGCTACTTCCCTCCCCTGTAGCACCTCCCGCCTGCTGGTGATTAGCTGTTCAGATGTGTGCAGGAGGCTGGGGGCGGGGTTGGGGCAGGGGCAGGAAGAGGCAGAGTGAGAGTGGGACGTGCTCGGGGGAGGGGGCGGAAAGAGGCAGGGCTGGGTCCTTGG
This sequence comes from Trachemys scripta elegans, assembly GCF_013100865.1. Classification (NCBI taxonomy): domain Eukaryota; kingdom Metazoa; phylum Chordata; order Testudines; family Emydidae; genus Trachemys; species Trachemys scripta. The sequence goes on along the minus strand of NC_048312.1, from coordinate 18,430,814 downwards.
GGGAAGGTGTGGAGTGGCGGTGGGACCTGGGGTGGAGCCAGGGTTGAGCACCCCTAGGGAAATTAGAAAGTCCACGCTTCCACTGTTCAGCATTAGCAAACACATAACCATAGAGGAGAGAACCTGTTTGAAGAAGGGGGATGTTGTCCAGAATCTAAGATGATCCCCTGCACTCTTCTCAAATGTCATTGATATCTTTAACATTCACCAGGACAGGCACCAAGGATCTAAATGTGTTATTCTTACAGTACAGCACTCCCCTAATACTGCATTACAACATCAGTAGTTTGGTGTACGTCCAGCTCCTAGCGTGGCACTTAAATCAAACTCACAACCTTCTGACTCTAGCGTTAGCTCTGCAGTCACCATTTCCTACAGACATTCATTCATTCCATATGATGGGGAGGAGACCATCTGAGCCCCAACTTACGGCCTCCAAAGTATAGATGTTTGAAGGGCAGGAGCTGCAAGAGAAAAGGAGCTTGGTTAGGTCTCTCCTCTTCCTAGAGTTCTCGCTGGAAATCCAGCCACAGTTTTACAGTATTGATCTCTTCTCTTATGAGTACCAACACTTACGTGATTCTTCGAGTGTCCGTGTCTGTGGAATACACTGGGTGCTAATAATTACTACAGGAGAAAAGCTGTACAGAACTAATACCCAACTGTTTTTTTTTCCCCCACTGTAAGAACCAGAGGAGCACAGCTAATGTGTGCTTTTTCCCCCCCATACAGGCATAGGTTCAGCCCCAACATGACGGAGCGGGAGGCAGCAAACTTCATCATTAAGATCATTCAGAGCTGCTTCCTCAGTAACAGGTCTGGCATCTTCTGTCTGTCTTCTCCAGGTCTCTTCCCTAGACTGGACACTAGTTGGTTAGCCTCTGAGGGGGTTAAAGATTTTGTTGAACTACTGAACCATAGGGGGCATAAAGCTCGGTAGTTGACCTCATGGTAATGCAAGATAGCGGCCCTAGCTTGTGACCATACTGTACCTTACCATATATTCCCTAGTGTGAGAGTAGAGTAGTGCTAAGCTGAGGCTGGTCCGCAGCAGTTTTTGTTGGCTGGTCTAAAGAACATGGGATTTTCTGTGCTATAGCAGACAATGGCCTAATCAAGTTCAGCAGTTTGCCTCCAGCAGTGACTTATGCCTGATGGCTTCACAAGGCAGCCAAGCACCCCAGCCCTAATATTGCACCTAGCTAATTGTGCCATGCTGTTTGGGGGTTGGGAATCCTTTCTGATTTATGCAGGGATAACGTTGCCAAAGAATGGTATTGGCTGGCCACAGGGATCTCTTGCCTACTTTTCTGAATGAAGAGAGATTGTGACCTTCGTGCTCGTTGCCTTTTAGAAAGCTGGGAGTATATATGCAGAGGAAGCAGCATGTACAGCCGACTGGACTGAGCATCAGGCTTAGAGACAGGAATGCTGGGCTTTAAAATAATTTTTGCAACCAATTTGCTGTGTTGCCTTGCCCAGTTACTTCAGCTCTGTAAAACAGGGAGAGTAGTACCTGCTGTCGGTACAGCAATTTGAAGATGTAAAGCACTATGTAAGTGCTAAATTATTATTTGTGGAGAAAAGTATAACCTACCCTTCTCTGTGATAACCGTTCCTGGCTTTCCAATCAAACTTCTCTTCATACCTGTGTATCACACTGATGCATTAGTCATCCGACTACTCGACATGACGTTGCATAATGCCCAATGGTTCAAAATGAGAACAGCACCTTGGGGAGCAAAGACAACGGTTTGGCAGATTGGCTCGCCCAAGCCAGTCTGGGTGGGATATGGTATTTAGTGTACTGAATAGAATAAAGCACCACATTGGCTTCACAATAAACCCCAAAAGCCTTGTTAACTCATTACCCAGTGGTAACTGTGTTCATGCCCCCGGTACATAAATAGTTTTACGCTATTCTATGAAAGATTTAAAGAGAAAATGAAATTAAATGCAAAATATATATTTTAAATATTAGGTTTAGCTCCTATTTTGTAAAAGCTGACGTTGGCTGCCTCAACTCCTACTATGGCATAAGATACAAGATCATGTCAGATTCATCGGTGTCACAAACATAAAAGTAATATTTAGGTTTGCTTGTTAATATCTCTGCTATTGCTACTCCGATTACTTCTATTTCCATTGTTGTTCCTGGTCTATTTTAGGTTACTTGGATTTTTATGTGACCCTGCCCCTGTGCAGTACTCTGAATACTACTTAAGTGAATTATGTATTTCTTTCCCCTAAATAGAAGAGTTGAGTCTATCTAAGCTGCCTAAGGTGCCTCTTGCAAGTCTAAGCACTGAAAGCTTGTTTGCTGCTATTGCATAAAATAGTAAAACAACTGCAACTTTGTCCCTTTTTTCTCACCTTAGTAAAGTGCAAAGAAGTTATTCTCTTTGGTCCCGCAATGGTGGAAGGCTAGTCAGAGCCATGCTTAGCCAGTTCAGTTAGTGAGGATGTAACTCTGACTATGTTATAAGTCAGTCTCTCCTTTTGATGTTGCTGCCCCAGTCCTTGTGTCAGTGACAAAGCATCTCTCAGGTTAGCCTTGTAGTCACTAACATGCTCAACTGTAATGTTGTACTGTAGCACAGTTTCCACTTAATGGGATTCAGCTCAGGATTAAGAAGTAGAGAGGGAAGTAGTATGATTTTTTTTTTTTTTTTTAAACAAAGGACCTGCTGATTTAATCATGAAATTATGGAATGATTTCTCTATGTACTTTCAGCTGACTGGCGTCAGTGCCAAATGAGCTCTGCTAGTCTAAACTGGAGCAGACTGTTATGAGTTACTCATCATGACACTGCTTTCACAGTGCCTTCAATGTGGAGGTCTAAGTTTAATTAGAGGTTATCATCCATGTATCGTGCATTTCTTTGGGATTTCATTTTTGCAGTTGATCTGCTGATGCATTTCTATAGCCTCTCATTCACCCATGATTCTTCTATTGTTTTGTAGGAGTAGGACATATGACATGATCCAGTACTACCAGAATGATATTCCATACTGAGAGACGAGGAGAATTAGTCTGGGGAAAATGATGCTCGTCACATCCCAATGCCTTTTCTCCAGACTAGTAATAGGAACTGTTCAATCACGCTTCACTGTCTCCAGTCTCTCGTGTGCATGTACACATTTTACTGGACCTTGCAACAATCAACAAATCCAATTAGTTCCTCTCTCTACTGGGGATGTATATTTTTTTCTGTGGTTTTCTTGGAGTTGGCTGCAATCATAAATGAACATCCCCCTCTGGTTATGAATGTGTAAATCCTCAGAGGTAAAACTTGGAAGTATGGGAGTTTTTGTGCAATGCAAAGATTTTATAGTGAGTTTAAAAACCCTTAACACTCCACCCAGTAGAATCCCCTGAAAGTGAAGGGTTTGAAGTTCTCTTTGGAGCAATGAAGAAGTGTTGATTTGCTCTAATTATACTGTAGAAAAGTAATGATAATCGTCCAAGGTGGTGATGTCTTTGCATCTGTGTTAAGACTTTGCACTGTCTATGGTCCCTGCTACATGGTCAGTATTTCATATGTACATGAAGAATGTATTTTTTTCCCTTTTGTGTGTTTTAAAATAAAACTCTACTGAAGATATATTTAATCTATAAAATGTAATAAAGATCTTAGACTTAATTGTGCCTGTATTACAAATCCTTTGAAATCTACTCCTCTTTCACCCAAGGGTTGTAAGCTGCTTGGGTTTGGTCCAGCACATCATTCTGCAAGTTCACGCAGTGACTACTATTCATGTTCATTGTGGGTTTTTTCCCCCACTTACCTACAAGAGGAATCTCAACCCTTCTTCAGCCTTGGGCATATTCACTTTTAAATGGTAGATTATTATTCCTATAAAGGTATTTTCTGTGCAGGGTTCTCGCACCTGGATTCAACTCCCTAACATGACTTAAGCAGAGCTCCCGATATGCTTAAGGATTTTTGGTCCTCGAGGGCAGCAGTAGTATGTGTCATGAACCAGGACATAAGAACGGCTATACTGGGTCAGACCAAAGGTCCATCTAGCCCAGTATCCTGTCTGCCGACAGTGGCCAATGCCAAGTGCTTCAGAGGGAATGAACAGAACAGGTAATCATCAAATGATCCATCAAGGATATGGGCGGTCAGGCTTAGTAGTCAGAGAAGAGGCAGTCAGGCCAGGAACAATGCTTGAAGGTCAGAGCAAGAGTCCGGTACCAAAAGTCAGAGCCAAGGGTCACAACCGGAATCAGGAACTGAGCAGGATGGATGGGACGGTAGCATGGCTGAGAACAAGGCCTGAAGCAAGACTAGGAACAGGCAGGCACTGGCGAGATTGTAGCTGCGGGAAAGAGCATTGAGCAGCCAGAGATCAGTTATTACTGTTGGACTTAAGAGCGGGGTTGCTGACTTCCTCAGCCAGTCAAGCAGAGTGGTCAATCAAGTGGCCCTGTTGTGGCTCAACTGTGCTCATGGGCTGCCCGGAGACTGGGCAGTTGCAGCATCAAGTCCTCATTCTGACAGTATCTACGTTCACCAATCACCCCTTTTTCCGCTATGGCTACCACAGAACTTAACTGTGACCTTGGAAACTTCCAGTAGGTCAATTCTTTACTTGCCCTTTGAGTTCAGCAAAACAGCTCCCATCTCAGCTTGCTCAGGGTCAGTCCTGCCTTGAGTAGCTGATCAACCTGAGTCCCTTCCTGCTTCCCAGTCAGGTCTGGGTGGTAGTTAAGGCCTACCCTAAGAAGCTGACAGTGCTTGTAGTCCTCCGTTCCCCTAGGTGAATGATTGGCTGATCAAGGACACTGCTCTGCAGGGTGTCAGAAGCACAATCCACCTTCTTACCAGCGTGTTGGCATTACCAGACTTTGTGGTAATATACCCAGAGTCCCAACAGACAACAAGGGTACACAGGAGCCCAGCTACATGTAACTCAATTAAAACCTTGAGGTCAGGTTGCAGGTCATCACTAGTCTGACAGAAAGAGGATGCAAGGGCCAACAGTGAAAGCTGAAACCATGCTGCAGCCATGTTTGTACCCATGGTGTTTTGTGGAGCTCTCATCTTCCCCTGTTTAAAAACAAAAAAGCGTGTTCACATTTTTGGCATGGGCCTTGTTCTTTCCACTAGCGGCAGTTTTATTTTTGTTCTTTTTTTGTCTGAGGAGATCCTTGAATGACCAGCTTTGCAGCAGTGAGAAACCTGCACAGATGGTACCTATCGAGAAGAGATAATTATTTACCTGTTATCCTACTTCACTGAAGATACTGAGCCGAATCCTCTAGTCCTGCCAAGCACATCTCACCCAGAAGGCCACAATTGGCTTTCAGCCATCTGTACGCTCCCCTGATCCAGACCCCGTTTCAAATTGAACACTGCTCTCATGTATGTGTTACTATCCAGAGCCTCATTCCGACAGCCAGAGGTTGCTGTGGGCTAGGGGCACCCTGCCGCTCACTTCACTGTGAATGGTATCAATGATGCTGCAGTAGCCCATGAGTCTTCAGGGGACCAGATTTGCTTGCTTTATGGCCTCTTTGCACCACTGGAATAGGGCTCAAAATTTGGCCATCATATTTTAGGATTCGCACTCCCTTCCCCATACATCTCCCCTCAGAGTTTGCAGGGGAACTTTAATAAAGATGAACAGCACTTGATACTTTTTCTAATCTATCTTTTTGAGGCATTGTCTCTTTCAAGCATTTTGGCTTACTTTCCCTTGGGGAGCCTTCACTTTCTGCTATGTCAGGAAGGATCCAACGGCTGTGGTTACACTCTGTGGTGGCGTGTGGAGGTGGCTCATGCCCTGACTTGCTAATGCTGTCCTTAAGGATCAAGTTATGTTAACTGAGTTGCGCTTGTCTCACATGAAGGAGACATATTAGGGACATTGCTCATAATGATCAGTAGTACTACCCACTCCAGCAGAAGAAAGCTGTAACAGTTCTAGGGCAAACCCCTAAGATTGTCAGGGGCTAGGATTTCTGACCGATTCAAAACTGCAGTTGTGACCGAGCCGATGCAGGTGGTGTTAGTATTGAGCAACATCTTGTCCTCCCTTTGTGTGCTCACACCTTTTAAGGATGAGAGCAATGTACTGTTTGCTGATGTTCTGGTAGGGCCCAAGGAGCTTAGATCTTGGACCTACACTCTGGCTGATAAATTCTTATGGTGGGGAGGGGGAAGCACTGGTTGGCAGAGCTGGCCTTTGCCTCCCTTGATGAGGGCTAGTGCCAGCATCACACTGATGACTGGTAGGCTGTCTCTTGATGGGGACAATCTGCCCAATTACTGCCCTGTCCCTGCCACATTCTCCTTCACGAAAGGAAGATCAAACAGTCCTAAGATCTCCTTCAGTCAGTTGTTGGACTTGGGTGTGGCACAGGCAGTACTAATTTAGCTGGTGTTGAGTAAAAGCTCTGTTCACATGCCAGCCGTCCATCACCATTGCTCTGATCTGCACGGTGTGGTTGCTTGGCTTTCCCGGTGCCTGGCTCCCATCCAAGATTGGATTGTGGCCAAGACACATGCTATGGTCATTCCAGCTAGGCAGAAAGGAGGAGGTATCTGATCCTTTGACTGAAGTCACACTCGCTTACTTTTGGGATCCTGGAGCTTCACGATACCCCAGATAGCAATTGTTGTCCAGATTTTTTTTTCATTTGCCTCCATCTCTACTTGGCTAGGACGCTTGCTGCTGCTATTGGAAATGAAGACTTTGACACAGTGACCTTTGCTACCTACCATGAATTGCTGCAACACACTCCATGTGGAGCGGCCGTTGAAGACCATGTAGAAGCTGTAGTTCATGCAAAATGAGGCTACATCGTGGTGTCTGTGGCGCGAGAACACTAAGCCTGTGCTCTATAGCTTGCAATTTAAGGTGCTGGCTTGAATCTGCAAAGGGTTTCGTGGGATGAGTATTTTAAAATACACACGTCTACCTGGCTTAGCTCAACAGTAAATTCAGTTGGGCCGTGACAGGCCTTAGATCAGCATACCCTGGAGCTGGGGCAGGGCATTCCCATTGACATCCCTAGCCTCTACACTTTGTTTCCCCTGATTGAGTAGGAGTTGTTTGACCTTTGCAGCAAAATCTGTTTGTTCAGGCTTTTTCTGAGGTGCTGGACTGACAAGGGAAAGACTTGGATTTCCCTTTTTTTAGGGGATCAGGGAGTTCTGTGATTGAGCTAATTTTGGTTTTATTTTTATGGCTTATGTGTGCGCACCTTCGGTGATTAAGAAATGCACTGTATAAACTGAAAGCCTAAATAAAAATGCCTCAAGCGAGGATATAAAGTGGGAGGAGCAATTACTGTTAGCTGTAAATGGAGATGACCCAAGAAGCAACTGTTTTAAAAGAATGCAAGGAAAGTTTAGGCTAATGAAGAAGAAAAAGCCCTGACTGAAGACAATTTGACAAAGAAGAAGCTATCCTAAACTAGTGGAATTATTATTAGAGAGATTTAAAGCTAGACACAACAAACAACTACTGGGAATTCAGTCAGGAATAATGAATACAGTCTTGCCATGTAGAAGGTGGATTAGCTTAAAAGGTCACTTCCAATCACGTAGTTGAACCCAAAGATGTGAGAATGCAAGTAGAGCATTCTGTGGTGCTGCTTAGAAAGAAAATGAGCAATTAATTTTACCAGTTTTGGTTATACTAGCAAGTAAATGATCAGTCTGTCCTGAAATCTGGCAGGCTCCTGTTGTGTTGTGTGTGGGGTTTTTTTTTTTTTTTTTTTTTGCGTGTGTGTCAAATGTGCACAGAAAAATAAAATCTATCGGAACACAATGCATTCTCAAGGACATCTGTTGTCTTCAGATGAGGTCAGTTCACTCATATTTGCACTATATTTAAAACAGAAAAGGACCTGTGCTTAGGATCACGCCGACGTAGTGTATTTGCTGGCATGAAATCTGGTGAACATGATGAACTCCTCTTTAATAAGAAAAAACACTCCTGCAACTTCCTTTCTTCCCACCCCCATTTTCCAAGCTACAGTGTGTTCCAGGGGCACTTGTGCTCTCACAGCTGCAGATCTCATTTTAATAAGTCAAGTGTGCATCCCTCTGAAAGGGTAACTGCCCATAGCAGTGTCTTCAGTCATTTCTCTGGCTTAAACTGACAGCACTGAGATGTGAAATGGAGAGGATTGCTCCGAACTGAATCCCCTCCAAGAAGTGGACAGGATTAACGACTTTGCATTTGGTCATGCAAATCAGTACACTAGTGCCAAATCTTTCTAACTGTGTCACATTCTGTACCTTCACTTTCAGACTATGCTAGGCTGAGGCGAGAAGGAGAGAAAATGGGGAGATGCCTAAGACTATTCCAGACACTTTCGAGGCATTGAATCAGTAGTTGGACGGGACATTTTCTGAGTGCATCTACCTGCCCCGGCAGGATATAGCAGCCCAAGGGACTATGTGGGGGAAATTTTCAAAAGTGCTTACATCACCACCTTAGTCACTTTTGAAAACGGGAAGTCCCAGTGACTTCGTCTCCTAAGTGCCTAAATCAGTTTTGAAAAAGAGACTTAGTTTAATTTGTGGGTAAAATTTTCAAAAGTGCTTATGTTCTAGTGCTTCAGCTGTGTGGGGAATGAGGTATTAAAATTATATATTCCATCCAGGCAAAGATGCCCCTCCCCCACCCTCAGGAATTCTGGATCCCAGTGAGACCTGAGTTTCAGAGTCAGTCGCGGTTCAGTTTGTGTTTGCAGTGCAGGAGAAAGGAACAAAATTTATAGCCACTCATTTGCATCTGCTGGACCCAGGGTTCCCTGCTGCTGGTAACTTGATGGGCACTATTTAAATGGTGTGTGTGTGTGTGTGTGTGTGTGTGTGTGTGTGTCAGAGCAATCTGGCTGTGAGATGTTGTGGCTGGTATGCGGTGTCTGAGTACCCCCTACGGATAATCAGCACAGGCTGCAGCTTGTCCGGAAAATGCCTGGAGCCAGCTGAGGTTGATACGCTAGGAGAATAAGGATCCATGGGTCATTGAAGAAGCTGAGGAGAAAAGTAAATACGGGAACAGGAGCTGGATTCCACTTTGTAAAGTGTTCAGAGGAAATTCTGGCTATGTTGCTGCCAGTGTGGTTTGGATTAAATCCCGAGTAAGTTGGTGCTGCTGTGTGCGTGGGGGAAGGTGTTTCACCACAGATTTACACACACACTTTTACTCCCACCAAAACCTCCTTATAAAATCACCATTGTCAAAGTGGGTCAAAACAAGTGTAACAAAAGGATGTTCCTAACTGTAGGCTGAGTTTGGAAGCATTTATAATAATGAGGTTTGACTCGTAAAGGAAAGTGTGCAGCCCCGGGTTCTGATCTCAGGCTGCACTATCTCCATGTACACTGGTATACTAGAGCTCCAAATCTGCCCTATGCTGCATTTCATTCCAAGCTATCCACAACACCACTGGGAGCGGGAGGGTAGAATGTAGCAACGGACCAGAACGAGGCTCATGGCCTAAGGCCCTGGAGCAAACCCATGTTGTTCAAAGGGTCATAAGATCTTTAATGTCTGTGTATAACAGACAACTTGTTTCCAAGGTGTCATCTGAAAAAGCCCCACCCCAAAACTATTCGCTTGCTGTATTGTAGCAGTGCTGGCACGACTTTCTAGTGCCGACGGTCACTTTCCCTGAATGCTGCATTTTCATGGTGAGGTTGAGAGCTTTGCATAGTAGTTTTGAAGGATATCCAAAAAGCATCCTACATTCCATTCATTTGAATCTCTCCCCTCTTTTCGAGCTGCAGTTCCAATATTTCCAACTTCACGCTTCAAATATTGTGAGTCGGGCCCCAAAATCATGAGATGGCTTTAAAATGTATGACATTTTTTAAAAAATAAAGAATACACTTGGGTTCTTTTTATTCACTTTTCCTGCATTCTGAGCCTTTAGGTTACACTTACTCCACATTTTCGTGGGTTAGAAACATTTTTTTTTAAATGAAAGCAAAGGTTCTCATACAGTCTCCAGATTCCAGAAGCTGAGGCTTTAAGAAAAACAACCGACTTGTTATAAAATTGCAAGAGTTGGCAACACAGCAGGTGGCTCCCAAGACAAATGCATGGCCAGACAGCAGGGAAGGAGCGATGGGATGAGAAGACTCCAAAGCAAAATCTCACGCCTTCAGCTTGACTGACAAGCAAAGACAGGTATGAAATGGGAGTCCCAGTGCTTTGCTACAGCGTCACCCGCTTACTATCCAACTGAGCGCTGGCTGGAGTATTTCATCAACGACTTTCAAATCAGGCATCTTCAGAGCCTGTGTGTTTCCAGGTGATGAGTCATGAACAGGAATTAGGGGGTGGTACTGTTGTGAACAAAAATCCAACTGGGCCACAATGCCCAAGTGAAAGTGAATCCCACACACATTGCACAGCAGTTTCCAGCCCATGGCTGTGCTGTGCATGCATGGCAGCCAGGTGTAAATTAACAAGTGATCTAAGTACATGATGGTATTTATGGGTGTTCTCTTAGAAGTATTTTTATTACTTTAATTAAGTAACAAATTTACAAGAACAGCTTGTGCTCTGAGCAGAGGCTTCAGGAGCCCTGATCTCCTGAGTTCTGATCTTAGTTTTAATTAACACGGGCTGTCCATGCCAGTCTCTCGGGCAAATCACTTAACCTTTTGGCCTCGTTTTGCCTAGGTGTTAAACGGGGATAATACTTGCCTGTCTGACAATGGCAAGGGAGAGGAGTCTTGGAGGTGGGAGATGATTTGGCTGTAAATGGCAGGTTAGTGGTTGTAAGATTATGGAAGGTTCCTGTGTTTTCTGATATACCACCACACAGGTGGAAACTGTGTCTAGCTGTCTGAGCCCCCTGCAAGGGATTCCTGACTCCCGCTCCCCTCTGAGGAATAGGGGTTACTGTTTATGGCTCTTCCACAGTACAAAGGCAGGAGAGGGAAGAAAACAAACCTCACAAGAGGAGGTGCAGCTGCCTCAGGGAAATAGCAACTGGATGCCCATCTCCTACCAGGCCAAAAAGGGGCACAAGGAAACTAACATGCTGAGGAGCTGCCGGGGGCCTGGAGGCGACCGTCCGATCAAATTGCTTGTTTGATCTGCTGCTTGAAGAAGGCTCCCACTATGCCACCTGTGACTCAGCCTGGCAGGATTCCCAGGCTGGCTGGAAATCGGGGTAAAGCTGGCTCTTGCAGCCACTGTGGAAGTGCCTTTGCGCAGGGATGACCCTGCTGTCTAGAATTCCAACAGGAGAATTGAGAGGAACTGGGCGAGGCTTAGGAGGCCATGCCTCAGGCTATTGTTCCTCCAGGGATACGAAGAGGAGAGATGGAGACCAATCATCCCCCAACAGGTGGCCAAGCTCCCCAGAGCTACAAGGGTTTGGAGAATTGAATTTGGGTCTCCTACCTAGCAGCACAGAGCCTGTGGGCTGACGTGTGAAATCATTGCTTGTGATTTAATTGCTGCCTGGCTTGATATGGATCTAGCAAATTTCCTCAGCCTTGTTGATTGTAACCTCATAGCAGCTCCACAAAGCTGCCAGCAGAGGACACTCCACAACAAGCTATAAGGGAGGTGAAGGAAGGCTGTTAAGGGTGGGGGGGGGAGAATCTCTGGCTTCACTGGGACCAGTGGTGGAGCCTGCGACTTTCAGCGCGCCACATCTGCCAGAGAGGGCATCAAGCTGGTGGTGCTTAGACCCCTACACTGTCCCCCAGGTTTGGAATCACTAGACGAGCTCACATCACAGAGTTCCTATCCTGGCATGGTCAGATGGGCTTGTTGACCTTCCAAGGTCGATCCATGCAGCAGCCTCTTGTGTTTTCTCAGAGAGACCTTTAAAAACATGGGTCCTGTCTGCCCTGTGTGAATAATAAAGAGTCAAAAGCACATTTACAAAGAGCGGGGTTGAACATAAGAATACAAGAATGGCCATACTGGGTCAGACCAAAAGTCCATCTAGCCCAGTATTGTCTTCCGACAGTGGCCGATGCCCTGAACATTGTGGCCCAAATTCCCTCTCACTATTGTGCTGTGTGCTGGTTGTCCATCTAGCAACTGCCCTTCCCCTCAAAGATGGCTGGATTTCAATGGTATTGTACATATGTATTTTGTAAGTGCCTTGGACTGAAAGGTGCTCTATAAATGTAAGGTGGCATTATGTAATAGCTATATTGGTTAATATTCATGGGCAGCTAATATGTTCTATAGTTACTTGGGAGATATTTGCTTCCTTTAATCCTGCTCCCTGTAATAAAACTGCTACCATTCTCAGCAGAGAAGGCATCTTCTCAATGCTATATCCAGGATAGTGACCCTTCTGTGGAAGGGGTGAGATCAGCTTATGAAATCCAGAACACCCTAGAGTAAATAGAGCAAAGGCTATAGGAGGGGGGAGAAAACAACTCTATAGGTCACAGGAGAGATGGAAACCCTTTGAATGAACCAAGCTCTGAAGAGCTCGCAGACTCAATGCTGGGAGATTTCCCCATGTTGTAAAGAGTATATTAAAGGCACAGGACTACTTCAAATCCAGACATGAAAGGGTTAAATCTCCCTCTCCAATTTTATATAGTATGGTTGAGATCAGATATTTGGAACTGCCTGACATGAACATGACACCTGATCTGTGCTATTATCATGCTTAATACCATCATCTAGGGATGGGCCCTAACAACAACCTTGGAGTTAGGCAGACCCTACTCCCACCCCTGCATGCCCACCCCCAAAAGCTTTGGGCAAGTTTGGATTTAAATCAGAATTTTGTGCCTTGGGCCTGTCTCTGTTTTCATCATCAAGCCCTACACCTACACGGTGACAATGATTGATAAAGGGGAGGTAAGTACTATCGTAACCTGCCAGTTGTGTCTAGCTAGACAGCTAAGAGCTACAAGGAGAGGTTCATTGCAGAAAGTGTGTGGGAGCATGCAAAGGGTAGTCTGCCCCTTGGCAGGCAGATATGACTCGGAAGAGAATCAGACTGGATTAGAAGGGAAGATTAAGCCCCAGATAGGAAGACGGTTTCAGAGGGGTAGCCGTGTTAGTCTGTATCAGCAAAAACAACACAGAGTCCTTGTGACACCTTAGAGACTAATAAATTTATTTGGGCATAAGATTTTGTGGGCTAGAACCCACTTCATCAGATGCATGGAGTGAAAAATTCACTAGGCAGGTATCAATATACAGCACATGAAAAGATGGGAGTTGCCTTACCACGTGGAGGGGGTGTCAGTGCTAACGAGGCCAATTCAATTAGGGTGGATGTGACCCATTCCTAACAGTTGACAAGAAGGGGTGAATATCAACAGAGGGAAAATTACTTTTTGCAGTGACCCAGCCACTCCCAGTCTTTATTCAGGCCTAATTTAATGGTGTCAAGTTTGCAAATTAATTTCAGTTCTGCAGTTTTTTGTTGAAGTCTGTTTCTGAAGGTTTTTTTGAAGAAGGGCCACTTTTAAGTCTTTTATTGAGTGTCCAGAGAGATTGAAGTGCTCTCCTACCCACTTGGTAAGGCAACTCCCATCTTTTCTTGTGCTGTATATTTATACCTGCCTACTGAATTTTTCATTCCATGCATCTGATGAAGTGGGTTATAGCCCACGAAAGCTTATGCCCAAATAAATTTGTTAGAATCAGAAAAGAAACAACTAAGATAGCTCCATGATCACACCTTAAAGGGACACCAGGACCCTGAAATCCTGGTCAGATTCAAATACCAAGCTGATCTTTCAGGTTCTCCCCCTGGTTCCCAGTCCCTCTGCCAATGTGGTGGCTTTCCAATCATGTTTTTCTGTCTTTCACTGCATTTTTCTTTCCACTGTTGCTGTGTGGGAGACCCATACCAACCACAGCGGAAAGTGTCTAAGGCCAATGTGTTCAGAAATGCCCAACGTGGGACACCTTAATTTATCAGAAGAGCTGAGCTCCATTTGAAGTCAATTGGAACTGTGACTTTCAGTGCTTATGAAAATCAGGTCCAAAGTCCTCCAAAAATCAGCAACCAACTTTGAAAACTGGCACATCTGGTTGACTGCACCGGGGAAGCCATCAAAGTACAGAGTGCAAACAGAAAGATCAATTTTTCCTCTAATATCTCTGTTATAGGGCTTTTAGGTGTCACTTGTAACAATAGAAGTAAATACAAAAGTTTAGACAAGTTGTGACTTTAAAGCTGATGTTGACCCTTTAAAATGGATTTCAGATTGAGCTCGATGCAGGCTGCTTTCCTTCAAAGCTACTGTAGTTAGCTCTTTCCCCAGGAGCCCGTGTATGCTAAATTCATGAAAATGACAGGGAAAGCAGAGTCTGCCCTGACTTTATTAGTGAGCACTGAATGATTTTCATAGGGACTGGAAAGCTGTGCCATCTCTCGAATAATTCGTGCACCGGTGGAGAGATTTATTGACTAAAGTGCAATTACAGGCCAGTCACGATTTACGCAGGGTGTGTAGGGGGCAGCATACATGTGGCATGTGTGCTTACCACAAGCCAGTGTGGTCTGTCACCACTAGGTGACACCATGGACCCATTAACCAGATCCATATTCAAGCCTTGTAAAGCACCCTAAACCCAACAAGGTTTTGCCTAGTTTGGGGTTTTGTTACAAACCCAGAAGGCCGGCTGCATTTACAAACCTTTCCGTGAACCTAGGTCAAGTTTCCCATGAATGCAGGCTGAGGTTTGGCCATGTTTGGGCTAAATTCCAGGTGACAGGGTGGGATTTATGATTTGGGGTGGAAGCCATGTGAACATTGGATTTGAAACCAGGCTGATCGTGGCTGTGGTTTGCTCGCAGGGCCTGCATGCGGTTGAAACAAAATCTCATGCTGAGATTCAGGGAATATGAAGCCAGGAGCAAAAACCAGGGAAGGGTTTGTAGAACCCTACTGTGAAATGCAGCAAGGAGATGCCATGTGACTCTCCTATTAACAAAAGGTGGGCTTAGTCTTGAACCCAATCCCCTGATCCAAATGTGCAGTTTTGGGCCCCACTTTACTGTTAATCAATTTTCTAACACTCCTATTGATATCTTCTCTTTGCTACAGCTCCTCGGATTAAGGGGGAGTTTTTTTCTCGTTGGAAAGAAAAAGTTATGGAGTTAGGGCCGATTCTGCCTCTCTACTCATGCTGAGTGTAGCTTCTTCTGTGAATAGTTCCATTAATTTCAATGAGGCTACGAGACAGCAACGTACACAAGTATAGGTTACAGAATGTGGTCCTTACCAATTAGAAGAAGAGGCCAGCAGAGTGTCAAACATATTCTGCAGAATCTGTAAGGAGATAAAGAGGTATCAACCCTATATGAGCAGGTTGTCTAATTGAGTGTGGATGTACATAATCAAATTTTCTTATAGGGATATTTTAGAGAGAAGTAAAACTGGACAGACCCTCCCCTCCCTGACCAGAGATCAGATTCAACACCTCCAGTCCCCAGGAAAACACTGGGGAGCAAACAGACCGGCAGTGGGCAGGTCTGACTCCATTGATGTTGCACCCATTCTAAAGGTGGCCCTGGCTCTTTGCAGCCTTGTAGAGTAATAGCTGCAGTCTCAGAAAACTCACGTGTCTCGAACACCCAAACACGTCTGTAAGATTGAGGGACGTCCTTTCTGTGGAGAGGTCTAGCTTCCTGCTGGCAGATAGCCATGCTCCCTTTCCTGAGAAAGATGTTCCTGCTATGAGAGCAAAACCACCTTGTTCTCGTGGATCCTTGCCAGCAACCCAAGCTCTATATATTATAAGGCTTGGGGGTCGGTGCAGAGAGGCATGCAGCTGGATGATGTGCCGTATATTGAGGCTGTTTTAGAATTTATACTGACAAGATTATCTGCTGACCCTAGCAGCCTTCCCTGGTCTTTACAGTAAATATGGAATAGCAAGTAGCAGGGGATAGGAAGGGCATTGCATCCATGCAGCTTTGCCAAGGGCGGGGAGGGATAGCTCAGTGGTTTGAGCATTGGCCTGCCAAACCCAGGGTTGGGAATTCAATCCTTGAGGGGGCCACCTAGGGATCTGGGGCAAAATCAGTACTTGGTCCTGCTAGTGAAGGCAGGCGGCTGCACTCAATGACCTTTTGGAGTCCCTTCCAGCTCTATGAGATAGGGATATTTCCATATATTATTAATTATTTTAATTAAATGCATTACGAGAGGTCATCTTCCTGTGAAATATCAGGTCTTAGTTACTGCCGCCACGCTTGATGAACTAGTTCTGTGATCCACTAAGAAATCAGCCATCCCCTCTTTGTCAACCAACCATAGCTGAGAGCACCACCTCTAACTGATCACACCACTGTGGCACAAAGATGCAGGAGCAGCACCTTCCCCAGGAGCACTTTGCTTTGTAACTACCTGGTTCCTACCAGCTCTCCCCACTGTAGGAATGTTCCTCCCGCCCTGCCCCAACATGCCTTTCTGGGTTCTGGCCCTTTAAATTTGACAAAGGCTAGCAGTTGCAACCTAAAAATGCCCATTTGGTAGCTGGCTGCTGCTTGTTGCTGTGTCTTCCTCTTTTCTGGCTGCGTAAATGTTTTTAGCTGTTGTTGTTTGCCCTTTCTCATTCCTGGAGAGTGGCCTGTTCTCGCAGCTGCTCTGTATGTACAGGTCATTTCTCTGCTATTTCACGTCCCCTACCTGTGTAACTTCTAGGATTCTCTTAATAGGAACATGAGACATGCTACGAGGACTGTTAGGAAAGTGAGCCATGACCATTCTTAGCGTTTGCAGAGTGGATTCCAGCTTCCAAGAGGTTTGCAAACACTGGCTGATGGCTAGGCTTCCTGGCAGGGCTGCATTGATAAGGATTCCCCAAGATAACCTTGCACTCCCTTTTCTCCTCCCTCTCATCTCAGAACCCATTTTCTCCCACCTTGTCCCCAACAACAGCTCTCATGCCCAAACCAGCATAATAAGGAGCCAGCGCTATGTATGTTGTTTGATGTAGGCATTTCCAAAATGCCTGCATTATGAGTTCCCCGCACAACTTGCTATCCACGTGTCTATCTAAACATGAGGCTGAGGGCTAACAGCAGCAGACTATAGAACTAGTTCTTCTCAGCAATACCCTATGAGCCAGCCTGCTGATGAGTGGCAAAGTGCTCTATGCTTTCAGTGTAATCTCTTACTCTCAGCCTTGATTCAGTGCCCTGCCCACTAAAGGCGATAGGAGTTTCAGGGGGCATTGGATCAGAGCCCACAAGAACAGGAAAGGCTGTTCCTTCCCCAAGTCCCCACACAGCTCTCTAGTTCCTATCTGTTCTGTACTTGTCTGTGACTTTTGAATGTAAGCTCTTGGGAGCAGAGATGTGGGTGAGGTTTTGTTTTTGTTATATCCCACCTGTTGTAAAGTCCTGTGGATGGTTACAGTGCTGTGCAAACAATAAATAGTGGATGACTTACCACCTATGTGTGCCATATAGTTCATAGCAGGAAAAAGGGACACAAGTTCAGAAAGTGGCCCAAAATGTGCTCCCTGTTTATCTAAAATCTGGATCTAACCCATCACAAAGCTGTCTAGTTTTCATGACTCTTGTGAATTGTGTGTCCATTTTTCACAGTGTGCAGGATGCCCGATGAGTGTGACCTGGTGGAAGAATCTTGGATAGATCTGTGGCCTTTAGACCAGCTACATGAATATACTCACGTGTGACGGTGATGCTCTGATATTGCTGTCATAAATTTTGGCTTGGAAAGATAGCCAATCAGCAGGGTGCTCTCGTGAGTTAGGCACCAGATGAGGAGTCAGGAGACAAGGGGTCCTCTTCCTGACTCACGTCACTGTGTGACCTTGGGCAAGTCACATAGCCGCTCTATGCCTCAGTTTCCCCATCTGTAATATTGAGGATAGTGATAGTTACCCCCTTTTGTAAAGAGCATGGATGGAAGGTGACATGTAAGGGCTAAAGTTTATTACTATGTTCAGTGTTTGAACTGCTAATGGTTATGAATATTTCCAAAGTTCTTGCTCAGTGAGCGTGTGGGTAAAGGAGGATTTCCTTACAGCACGTACTTTCTGCACCCCCTCTTGCTGGGTGACATTGGAGCCCCTGTCCTTTTACACGCTCCTACTAACTGAGGCACACTGGGACATGCAATAATTAACATGAGGCCAATTCAGTCTCTAATAATGTACAACGTCCTCATTAACCCCACGCAGCAAAACAACAATAACTGAAAACTAGGAAAGGGCGAGGAGCTGACAAAGCAGAGGGAAGTTGCAGCGTGACAGCCCTGCCGTGTCCCAGTGTGTCGACATGACACTTGTGAGAGATGAAGGCATCTCCCAGCTGTGGGGCCTGCGCTGGGCTCAGAATAACATCAGCAGAGAGTGAGTGCTCTGATGCTCAGCTGAGCACTTGGCTTTCCTCTGCCTTGATCCCATGGTGACAGAGGAGCGATCTCTCCACAAGGCTTGGCCTGGAAGAGGTTTGTACACTTAATTAAGCCCTGTGTAGCAAACCCTTCTCTCCTCCACCCCCCCCCCCCACTGCTCCTTCTTTCTGGCACAGTCTCAGGTGGGATTCACTCGCCTGCCTTTGCCACTTCTCAATTCAGCAAGGCTGGTAAATTATTCAGCAAGCGCACAGCCAACAAACAGGCATGCAGGAATGCTGGCTGGAAAGGGAAATGGACGGTGGATAGGGAAGGAGAAAGATCAAGTGAAGAGGAATGGCCTTTGCAGGGGCTTCTTCTCCTCGTACGTGACTCCAGTGTTTCTCCAAACAAGAACCCGCTCTCGCCTAGTGCATCCCCTCCAGCAATACCCCATTCCACCTGTGTCCCAGGGACCAGCGCAGGTAACCCACCTTAGCTGATCACTAGTTAAGAACTCTTTTCAAAGAGGTCCTCAGCCTTCTGCTGAGCCTTCAGTGAAGTGCGGATGTCCCCTGATGCTTCAGAGCCCCTGCTGGAAGAGGCACTATACGCTGTGGGCTAGAGGCTGCAGCAGGGCACTCGGATTCAGGAGAACTGGGTTCTGACCCTGCTCTGCCATGGATTTACTGGGGGCAAGTCTCTTTGTTTCCCTGTCTGTAAAAGGAGGGTGATAATTCCCTCCCCACCAGCATCTTACAGGGCATTGTGGGTGTTACTGTATGTCTAGTTCTCCCATATGAAATAACAGTAATTAACACCTATCACTGACACGGTGTTTTTTGTCTCTTATAAAGTGCTTTGTGAACACGGGTAGGCTAGTAACTTTATCCCCATTTTACAGCTGGGAAACTGAGACACAGAGGGTTTCAGAAACCGGCCCTAGGTCACACAGCAAGTCAGTGCCAGAGCTGGTGACAGAATCCATCTCTCGTCTTCCGGCCTGGTCTCTGTTCCTTGGACGAAAGGTAGCACACTAATGCAAAGGGGGGGTGTTTTATTCTCATACATCCTCTCTGGGGTACTTGCCACCAGCAGGGAACCTTCCTCTGGAAGATGGAAGCTCTATGATACTAAATTCACAGCTGTGAAAGAGGCACGGAGATGGTTAGAAGACTATGCCAAATCCTGATTTAACTGAATATAGCAGCACCCTCTTTGTCTCAATGGCAGATTTACTACTCTTGTGGATCCTTGAGTGCCAGGTTCCTATCCCACGTGTGGCTCAAGTTATGGTTAGGTACAGATGGCTGGAGGGATGTGCCAGAGTAGCCATAAGATTACAGTGATAATCAGACCACGACTACCTTAGGGCAGCTTTCCGGAGTCCGTGTCTTTCTCGTGTCTGCTAGAGGTTTGCTTGGTGCACATAGGTGCCATACACTGGTATGCGTTGTCATGACAATAGCAGGGTAAAAGGATGGCAGTGAACAGGGTAATGGCTCCTCGTTTAAATCTCTAGCCGCCCAAGTGAGTTTGCCTAGTTCGTTTTCCTACCACAACTATAGGGGGCTTAGAACTACCTAAGGTAGAGAGTGAAGTGGCTGAAGGCACTAGTGTGCTGATGTGTCAGTTCTCATGCTTGAGGTTCTCCATCTCCAACCAAGCAGAACGTAGTCAGATTCAGGACATGACAACTGGTGGAACAGCTCCAACTTGGCTTGCTGAAACGACATTTCACCTACTAGGCAGCACGGTTGGGGCTGCTTCCAGGACTCTCTGGGTAAGGGACAGTCTGTCCAAAGAAGCCCTAGAAACACTAAACCAGGCCTCTTACTAAAAGTCAGACACCATATGATTCTGAAATCCAGGTTTGCAATGGCTGCTGGCTTTGCAGCAACGTTGTTTGTCCATCAGGGATTGCCAGTAAGTTTGTGGTAGCTGTGAGTCTGCGTTCAAAGCAAGATAAATCTCTCAGTCTGCAGCATCATTGAAGTGTACAGTGTCAGTGGAAGGGCCTGTCTGCTTCCAGACACTGGGTAACGCTGGCTTAGCTGTCTGTGAACCTGAGAGATGTCTTTCCCTTTCTCCCTCCTGCTCTGTACTGTCTGTGAGACAGGGAAGGGCAAGAGAGGAGGAGGAGGAGGAGCTACACTTAACATTCACAGAGACCTCCTTGGCCCATTAATTCTGGAGCAGACAAAGCTGAGCAGAGCCCTTGAGGGTGCTTGTGGCTTCTTTATTGGGCTCCCTTCCCCTCCGTTCCAGAGGTATTGCAGGGGAAGTGCCTTGGGTTTGGCCCTCATCTTGTTGCACCCCCACCCTCTTTGCTCAAGGATTTCATAACTGTGCCAATTATAGTTAGAGACACAGCAGTGATGGGTGCTGGATGTAGCTCTAAGGGAGAGAGAGAGAGAGCAGGGATTCTTAGTGAGAGAGCACATAGCACAGGAAGTGGCTTCTGAGATAATAGGAAACTTTACACAGGCTTTGTATGATAAACATCTCTGGTGCTGGTTTGGGAAGAGTCCAGATAGCTCAGTCTTTCATCAGGGGATGCGCAATGCACTATTATTGCAGTCACTGCCCTACTGCTAGGAGCTGTATGGCCTGAAACTGATAGAGACAAAGAACGAGAACAGGAACATGGGAAAAAAACTCATATGAAGAGTCACTGAAATGATTGGGACCATTTACCTTAAAGTGGAGACTAATAAGAAGAGGGACCCTCATAAAAGGATACAAAATAAGGAATGGTCTAGAAAACGTAGATCAGGAACTACTATTCCCCCATCTCATAATTAAAGAAAAAGGGGCCACTGAAAGGTGTTAAATTCTAAACAGATAAATACTTTTCATACAATGCACAATTCACCTGTGGATCTCATTCTCACAGGATATGATTGAGGCAAAGAGCTGACAGGATTCAAAGGAAGGATTAGATATTGTTATAGATAACAAGACTATCCAGCTACAACAGGAAATATTTAAAAAAAAACGAGAGTTTTGGAAGGGATATAGACCCTCAAGCTACGTGGCATAAGACAATCTTCATCAAAAGGGGGTTAGGTTAGGAATTATTGCATGCCTGCCTCCTGCATGGTTTTTTGACCCTTTTTCTGAAGTACCTGGTTCTGACCATGACCTGAGACAGGACACTGATGGATCTTGGGTCTGATCCACTATGGCAATTCCTATCTTCCTATGACCATGACACTCATTTCACGTCACCTGATTTGGGGCAAGGTTCACACAGGTATAAAATCCACCAACATTACTTCTTGGTATTTCCTTCCACACATTGGTCCAATTGCTGCCCTGAATTCTCTAGGGCTGGCAAATTGCAAAAATGAAGACCACAAGCAATCATGAAATCTTTACAAAAGACATACCACCTAAAAAATTTCTCAAGTCCAGAAAAAACTTCATCCCACCTCCCAGGAATTCAGTCCTGGAGCAAAATCCCAGAATAACAGGCAAGTCTTACAGCATGCCCTAAAGGTCAGTCACTGAATTCAGACTCTGGCAAGCCAAAGGGAAAGTGAATTCAGAGAATTCACAGAGAACACCCTGGAACCTCCCTTCCCTATTTAAAGCAAGGGACTGTTAGTTCAAGTCACTTGAATTATCACAACTATCATGGTATCATGCAGGGAGATAGATATCAATTGGTATCCAGTGCAGATCATGGGGCAAAAATCCTTAATGAGAGGGCATCAGCATTCCTGCACTACCTACAGAGAGAGAGAGTGAGTGAGTGAGTGAGTGAGTGAGTGAGTGTGTGTGTGTGTGTGTGTGTGTGTGTGTGTAAAATATAGCTTTTGAGTTTCCAAATAAACTCTAGCCTTATTTTAAACACTTAAGTCAAGTCCAATGAAAATATATTCCACTCAAGATATCAAAACCCAGTGATGATCCAAGGTAAATACTCCACTGTTTAGTCTTAAAACACATAAATACTAAAACAAAACATTGGCACCCGGGACTTTTGCACTGTTAAACTTTCAAGACTGATGAACCTCATCGGTGTTTTTTTGTAAAAGCTCCTACCCACGTGTTGTGGAAATACATTAGCATAGGATAACTGTATTAATGTGACTGGTTTATTGTTTCAGCAAGTCTGCTGGTCACCTTGCATTCCTGACTCTGGGAAAGCACTAGACCATGGAGTTAATAAATCTGATAGCCTTGATGCAGCTATTAGCTTTACAAAATATCAATCCAATGAGAAATAACGCAGGGTCTACATGAAGCCATCAGTGAAGGCTGCTCCTCTGTTATGCCTGGGAATGGGTTGGAGGCTCAGGAGGGGGACGAATCTTCCATCCATGAAAGCAGCACTACTTAGGCACACAGGGCTTGATCCTGCAAGCTGCTGAGTGGGGCTAGGAGTCAATGGAAGATGAGTTGACAGCTCTCAGCTCCTCAGACTTGTGCCCACAATGAGGTGGTTTATAAATGGAAGTGGAACTTGGCAGCCCTAATTCTACAGGCAAGCCAGATGGTTACTAAAAACCTGAATCTGAGTGTGAAAGATTCCAGGCTGCTAAACTGTGCCCTGACAAGAGATAATCAGATGTTCTTCTGTGCCTGCTGGAGCAAGAGAGGACCATCACCGAAATATGCCCTTCAGAAAGATTCAGGTTTCCCAGACTCCTTGGTTCAACAACAGAACATAAACCTGAATTGGAATATCTCTGGAAGCAACCACCTGTATTTAACCAAAGGTCACAGCTTTTGTGGGGTTAAGGCAGGTCCAATACAATAGGACCCTGGATGGATGAGTGCAGACAGCTTCATCACCTCCTTTCTCTGGCTTTAGGTGTGTATGAGTCACATGTCCTTTTTACTAGTTTACAAGTTTAGAACTTGTAGCCATGATAAGGATGGGGAGGGAGAGACGGAGTTGATAATTGAGAGCCTGATCTAACTCCCATTTAAGTTAATGGGAGTCACTCATTCCACTGACTTCAGTGGAAGTTGGTTTGAGTTCATTTATAAATTCTGACAGTGTCTTAGGGACTGTGCAAGCATTTGGAAGGCATTCCCTGCCCCAAGAAGCTTACACAGACAGTAGAGTTAAACCAGTGGTTCTCAATCCACGGCCGGCTTGCAGCCCAGTCAACACACATCTGTGGCCCATGTGACAGCCTCAGGGCCATACAGGTAGTATATATATTGTGTGACCCATATAACACATAGAGAGCTGCATATACGGCCCACAATGGTGAATGGGTTGAGAACCACTGAGTTGGATGCTTAATTGTAAGATGTCGGGTACTGGAACAAGTTCAAATGGGTGTAGGAATTTAAAAGTGCCTTTACAGGTCCACAGGGATTAGAACGATGCAGAACTGAACATGAGTGCACATATGTCTGCAGTTTTTGCAGCTAATTGAAATTCTTTCCCCACAGTCAAATTCTGCTTTGACAATTAAGCATGTTGCAAAATTTAATGCATTTTGTAAAAACAGTACAAAATTTCTGCATGACCTTCTGTTTCTCGTCCTGACTCATGGTTGGTTTGTGAACTTTGCATGTGTATAACAAATCGTGGAGGTGAGCTTGATGTTTTCTCCCTAGGAATCTTTACTTC
Organism: Trachemys scripta elegans; assembly: GCF_013100865.1. Lineage (NCBI taxonomy): Eukaryota > Metazoa > Chordata > Testudines > Emydidae > Trachemys > Trachemys scripta. The sequence goes on along the minus strand of NC_048312.1, from coordinate 18,406,928 downwards.
TGGTGAACACTGATGAACTTGCCCCTGTGAGCTGGGGTATTTACTCTTGCCTTTATCTTGCAAAGCTGCAATTAAATCTATATTTCTGTGTCTCTGAGGTCATGCTCATCTCACCCTTCTGATCACATAGTGGTTTGTCATTTGTCGCTTCCATAGAGAATAATAATATACTTATTGCACTAATGAGTTACCCTTAACACTCTGAGATGTGGATGAGTAAGCATTATTATACCCATTTTGCAGATGGGGAAAACTGAGGGTGAGCGATTAAGTTTTCATCCAAGGTCAGACAGCAAGTCAGTGGTAGATGTCATGTTCAAGCTGACAGCCTCTTGATTCTCAGCCTGGTGCTTATTCTTTCAGACCACACTGCTGTTTGTCAGCTCCAGAGAAACCCTAGCACAGCAGTGGAGTGAATCTGAAGAGACCCTATGAAAGGCCTCTATTGGTATTATTGACAGGAAACACTTCTTCTCTTCATTATCACCTGTGATTACCTTCTCTGTGCATTGGAAGAGCCTTCCCAGGCTTTCAAGTATCAGAGGGGTAGCCATGTTAGTCTGAATCTGTAAAAAGCAACAGAGGGTCCTGTGGCACCTTTGAGACTAACAGAAGTACTGGGAGCATAAGCTTTCGTGGGTAAGAACCTCACTTCTTCAGATGCAAGTAATGGAAATCTCCAGAGGCAGGTATATATCAGTGTGGAGATAACGAGGTTAGTTCAATCAGGGAGGGTGAGATGCTCTGCTAGCAGTTGAGGTGTGAACACCAAGGGAGGAGAAACTGTTTCTGTAGTTGGATAGCCATTCACAGTCTTTGTTTAATCCTGATCTGATGGTGTCAAATTTGCAAATGAACTGGAGCTCAGCAGTTTCTCTTTGGAGTCTGGTCCTGAAGTTTTTTTGCTGTAAGATGGCAACCTTTACATCTGCTATTGTGTGGCCAGGGAGGTTGAAGTGTTCTCCTACAGGTTTTTGTATATTGCCATTCCTGATATCTGACTTGTGTCCATTTATCCTCTTGCGTAGTGACTGTCCAGTTTGGCCAATGTACATAGCAGAGGGGCATTGCTGGCATATGATGGCATATATAACATTGGTGGATGTGCAGGTGAATGAGCCGGTGATGTTGTAGCTGATCTGGTTAGGTCCAGTGATGGTGTTGCTGGTGTAGATATGTGGGCAGAGTTGGCATCGAGGTTTGTTGCATGGGTTGGTTCCTGAGTTAGAGTTGTTA